>NC_081358.1:63964441-64227008 GCF_030684315.1 Stegostoma tigrinum | reverse complement strand
CTGCGGGCTGTCACTCTCTCTCTGCGGGATGTCACTCTCTCTCTGCGGGATGTCACTCTCTCTCTCTCTCTGCGGGATGTCACTCTCTCTCTCTCTCTGCGGGATGTCACTCTCTCTCTCTCTCTGCGGGATGTCACTCTCTCTCTCTGTCTGCGGGATGTCACTCTCTCTCTCTGTCTGCGGGATGTCACTCTCTCTCTCTGTCTGCGGGATGTCTCTCTCTCTCTGTGTCTGCGGGATGTCTCTCTCTCTCTGCGGGATGTCACACTCTCTCTGCGGAATGTCACTCTCTTCTCTGCGGGCTGTCACTCTCTCTCTGCGGGATGTCACTCTCTCTCTGCGGGATGTCACTCTCTCTCTCTCTCTGCGGGATGTCACTCTCTCTCTCTCTCTGCGGGATGTCACTCTCTCTCTGCGGGATGTCACTCTCTCCCTGCGGGATGTCACTCTCTCTCTCTGCGGGATGGCACTCTCTCTCTGCGGGATGTCACTCTCTCTCTGCGGGATGTCACTCTCTCTCTCTCTGCGGGATGTCACTTTGTCTCTCTCGTTCTCTCTCTGCAGGATGTCTCTCTCTCTCTCTGTCTGCGGGATGTCACTCTCTCTCTCTCTGTCTGCAGGTTGTCACTCTCTCTGTCTGCAGGATGTCTCTCTCTCTCTCTGTCTGCAGGTTGTCACTGTCTCTCTCTGTTTGCAGGATGTCACTCTCTCTCTCTGTTTGCAGGATGTCTCTCTCTCTCTCTGTTTGCAGGATGTCTCTCTCTCTCTCTGTTTGCAGGATGTCTCTCTCTGCGGGATGTCACTCTCTCTCTCTCTGCGGGATGTCACTCTCTCTCTCTCTCTCTCTGCGGGATGTCACTCTCCCTCTCTCTCTGCGGGATGTCACTCTCTCTCTCTCTCTGCGGGATGTCACTCTCTCTCTCTCTCTGCGGGATGTCACTCTCTCTCTCTCTCTGCGGGATGTCACTCTCTCTCTCTGCGGGATGTCACTCTCTCTCTCTCTCTGCGGGATGACACTCTCTCTCTCTCTCTGCGGGATGTCTCTCTGTCTGCGGGATGTCTCTCTGTCTCTGTCTGCAGGATGTCACTCTCCCTCTCTGCGGGATGTCTCTCTCTGTCTGCAGGATGTCACTCTCTCTCTCTGCGGGATGTCACTCTCTCTCTCTCTCTCTGCGGGATGTCACTCTCTCTCTCTCTCTGCGGGCTGTCACTCTCTCTCTCTCTCTGCGGGCTGTCACTCTCTCTCTCTCTCTGCGGGATGTCACTCTCTCTCTCTCTCTCTGCGGGATGTCGCTCTCTCTCTCTCTCTGCGGGTTGTCGCTCTCTCTCTCTCTCTGCGGGATGTCGCTCTCTCTCTCTCTCTCTCTCTCTGCGGGATGTCACTCTCTCTCTCTCTCTGCGGGATGTCACTCTCTCTCTCTCTCTCTGCGGGATGTCACTCTCTCTCTCTGCGGGATGTCACTCTCTCTCTCTGCGGGATGTCTCTCTCTCTCTCTGCGGGATGTCACTCTCTCTCTCTCTCTGCGGGATGTCACTCTCTCTCTCTCTCTGCGGGATGTCACTCTCTCTCTCTGTCTGCGGGATGTCACTCTCTCTCTCTGTCTGCGGGATGTCTCTCTCTCTCTGTGTCTGCGGGATGTCTCTCTCTCTCTGCGGGATGTCACACTCTCTCTGCGGAATGTCACTCTCTGCTCTGCGGGATGTCACTCTCTCTCTGCGGGATGTCACTCTCTCTCTGCGGGATGTCACTCTCTCTCTCTCTCTGCGGGATGGCACTCTCTCTCTCTCTCTGCGGGATGGCACTCTCTCTCTCTCTCTGCGGGATGTCACTCTCTCTCTCTCTCTGCGGGATGTCACTCTCTCTCTCTGTCTGCGGGATGTCTCTCTCTGTCTGCGGGATGTCACTCTCTCTCTGCGGGATGTCACTCTCTCCCTGCGGGATGTCACTCTCTCTCTCTGCGGGATGGCACTCTCTCTCTGCGGGATGTCACTCTCTCTCTGCGGGATGTCACTCTCTCTCTGCGGGATGTCACTCTCTCTCTGCGGGATGTCACTCTCTCTCTCTCTGCGGGATGTCACTTTGTCTCTCTCGTTCTCTCTCTGCAGGATGTCTCTCTCTCTCTCTGTCTGCGGGATGTCACTCTCTCTCTCTGTCTGCAGGTTGTCACTCTCTCTGTCTGCAGGATGTCTCTCTCTCTCTCTGTCTGCAGGTTGTCACTGTCTCTCTCTGTCTGCAGGATGTCACTCTCTCTCTCTGTTTGCAGGATGTCTCTCTCTCTCTCTGTTTGCAGGATGTCTCTCTCTCTCTCTGTTTGCAGGATGTCTCTCTCTGCGGGATGTCACTCTCTCTCTCTCTGCGGGATGTCACTCTCTCTCTCTCTCTCTCTGCGGGATGTCACTCTCCCTCTCTCTCTGCGGGATGTCACTCTCTCTCTCTCTCTGCGGGATGTCACTCTCTCTCTCTCTGCGGGATGTCACTCTCTCTCTCTGCGGGATGTCACTCTCTCTCTCTCTCTGCGGGATGACACTCTCTCTCTCTCTCTGCGGGATGTCTCTCTGTCTGCGGGATGTCTCTCTGTCTCTGTCTGCAGGATGTCACTCTCCCTCTCTGCGGGATGTCTCTCTCTGTCTGCAGGATGTCACTCTCTCTCTCTGCGGGATGTCACTCTCTCTCTCTCTCTCTGCGGGATGTCACTCTCTCTCTCTCTCTGCGGGATGTCACTCTCTCTCTCTCTCTGCGGGATGTCTCTCTGTCTGCGGGATGTCTCTCTGTCTCTGTCTGCAGGATGTCACTCTCCCTCTCTGCGGGATGTCTCTCTCTGTCTGCGGGATGTCACTCTCTCTCTCTGCGGGATGTCACTCTCTCTCTCTGTCTGCGGGATGTCACTCTCTCTCTCTGTCTGCGGGATGTCTCTCTCTCTCTGTGTCTGCGGGATGTCTCTCTCTCTCTGCGGGATGTCACACTCTCTCTGCGGAATGTCACTCTCTTCTCTGCGGGCTGTCACTCTCTCTCTGCGGGATGTCACTCTCTCTCTGCGGGATGTCACTCTCTCTCTCTCTCTGCGGGATGTCACTCTCTCTCTCTCTCTGCGGGATGTCACTCTCTCTCTGCGGGATGTCACTCTCTCCCTGCGGGATGTCACTCTCTCTCTCTGCGGGATGGCACTCTCTCTCTGCGGGATGTCACTCTCTCTCTGCGGGATGTCACTCTCTCTCTCTCTGCGGGATGTCACTTTGTCTCTCTCGTTCTCTCTCTGCAGGATGTCTCTCTCTCTCTCTGTCTGCGGGATGTCACTCTCTCTCTCTCTGTCTGCAGGTTGTCACTCTCTCTGTCTGCAGGATGTCTCTCTCTCTCTCTGTCTGCAGGTTGTCACTGTCTCTCTCTGTTTGCAGGATGTCACTCTCTCTCTCTGTTTGCAGGATGTCTCTCTCTCTCTCTGTTTGCAGGATGTCTCTCTCTCTCTCTGTTTGCAGGATGTCTCTCTCTGCGGGATGTCACTCTCTCTCTCTCTGCGGGATGTCACTCTCTCTCTCTCTCTCTCTGCGGGATGTCACTCTCCCTCTCTCTCTGCGGGATGTCACTCTCTCTCTCTCTCTGCGGGATGTCACTCTCTCTCTCTCTCTGCGGGATGTCACTCTCTCTCTCTCTGCGGGATGTCACTCTCTCTCTCTGCGGGATGTCACTCTCTCTCTCTCTCTGCGGGATGACACTCTCTCTCTCTCTCTGCGGGATGTCTCTCTGTCTGCGGGATGTCTCTCTGTCTCTGTCTGCAGGATGTCACTCTCCCTCTCTGCGGGATGTCTCTCTCTGTCTGCAGGATGTCACTCTCTCTCTCTGCGGGATGTCACTCTCTCTCTCTCTCTCTGCGGGATGTCACTCTCTCTCTCTCTCTGCGGGCTGTCACTCTCTCTCTCTCTCTGCGGGATGTCACTCTCTCTCTCTCTCTCTGCGGGATGTCGCTCTCTCTCTCTCTCTGCGGGTTGTCACTCTCTCTCTCTCTCTGCGGGATGTCGCTCTCTCTCTCTCTCTCTCTCTCTGCGGGATGTCACTCTCTCTCTCTCTCTGCGGGATGTCACTCTCTCTCTCTCTCTGCGGGATGTCACTCTCTCTCTCTGCGGGATGTCACTCTCTCTCTCTGCGGGATGTCTCTCTCTCTCTCTGCGGGATGTCACTCTCTCTCTCTCTCTGCGGGATGTCACTCTCTCTCTCTCTCTGCGGGATGTCACTCTCTCTCTCTGTCTGCGGGATGTCACTCTCTCTCTCTGTCTGCGGGATGTCTCTCTCTCTCTGTGTCTGCGGGATGTCTCTCTCTCTCTGCGGGATGTCACACTCTCTCTGCGGGATGTCACACTCTCTCTGCGGGATGTCACTCTCTCTCTGCGGGATGTCACTCTCTCTCTGCGGGATGTCACTCTCTCTCTCTCTCTGCGGGATGTCACTCTCTCTCTCTCTCTGCGGGATGTCACTCTCTCTCTCTCTCTGCGGGATGTCACTCTCTCTCTCTCTCTGCGGGATGTCACTCTCTCTCTCTCTCTGCGGGATGTCACTCTCTCTCTCTCTCTGCGGGATGTCACTCTCTCTCTCTGTCTGCGGGATGTCTCTCTCTGTCTGCGGGATGTCACTCTCTCTCTGCGGGATGTCACTCTCTCCCTGCGGGATGTCACTCTCTCTCTCTGCGGGATGGCACTCTCTCTCTGCGGGATGTCACTCTCTCTCTGCGGGATGTCACTCTCTCTCTGCGGGATGTCACTCTCTCTCTGCGGGATGTCACTCTCTCTCTGCGGGATGTCACTCTCTCTCTCTCTGCGGGATGTCACTTTGTCTCTCTCGTTCTCTCTCTGCAGGATGTCTCTCTCTCTCTCTGTCTGCGGGATGTCACTCTCTCTCTCTGTCTGCAGGTTGTCACTCTCTCTGTCTGCAGGATGTCTCTCTCTCTCTCTGTCTGCAGGTTGTCACTGTCTCTCTCTGTCTGCAGGATGTCACTCTCTCTCTCTGTTTGCAGGATGTCTCTCTCTCTCTCTGTTTGCAGGATGTCTCTCTCTGCGGGATGTCACTCTCTCTCTCTCTGCGGGATGTCACTCTCTCTCTCTCTCTCTCTGCGGGATGTCACTCTCCCTCTCTCTCTGCGGGATGTCACTCTCTCTCTCTCTCTGCGGGATGTCACTCTCTCTCTCTCTGCGGGATGTCACTCTCTCTCTCTGCGGGATGTCACTCTCTCTCTCTCTCTGCGGGATGACACTCTCTCTCTCTCTCTGCGGGATGTCTCTCTGTCTGCGGGATGTCTCTCTGTCTCTGTCTGCAGGATGTCACTCTCCCTCTCTGCGGGATGTCTCTCTCTGTCTGCAGGATGTCACTCTCTCTCTCTGCGGGATGTCACTCTCTCTCTCTCTCTCTGCGGGATGTCACTCTCTCTCTCTCTCTGCGGGATGTCACTCTCTCTCTCTCTCTGCGGGATGTCTCTCTGTCTGCGGGATGTCTCTCTGTCTCTGTCTGCAGGATGTCACTCTCCCTCTCTGCGGGATGTCTCTCTCTGTCTGCGGGATGTCACTCTCTCTCTCTGCGGGATGTCACTCTCTCTCTCTCTCTCTGCGGGATGTCACTCTCTCTCTGTCTCTGCGGGCTGTCACTCTCTCTCTGTCTCTGCGGGCTGTCACTCTCTCTCTCTCTCTGCGGGATGTCACTCTCTCTCTCTCTCTCTGCGGGATGTCGCTCTCTCTCTCTCTCTGCGGGTTGTCGCTCTCTCTCTCTCTCTGCGGGATGTCGCTCTCTCTCTCTCTCTCTCTCTCTCTGCGGGATGTCACTCTCTCTCTCTGCGGGATGTCACTCTCTCTCTCTCTCTGCGGGATGTCACTCTCTCTCTCTGCGGGATGTCACTCTCTCTCTCTGCGGGATGTCACTCTCTCTCTCTGCGGGATGTCACTCTCTCTCTCTCTCTGCGGGATGTCACTCTCTCTCTCTCTCTGCGGGATGTCACTCTCTCTCTCTCACTGCGGGATGTCACTCTCTCTCTCTCTCTGCGGGATGTCACTCTCTCTCTCTGCGGGATGTCACTCTCTCTCTCTGCGGGATGTCTCTCTCTCTCTCTGCGGGATGTCACTCTCTCTCTCTCTCTCTGCGGGATGTCACTCTCTCTCTCTCTCTGCGGGATGTCACTCTGTCTCCGTCTGCGGGATGTCTCTCCCTCTCTGCGGGATGTCACTCTCTCTCTCTCTCTGCGGGATGTCACTCACTCTCTCTCTCTCTCTGCGGGATGTCACTCTCTCTCTCTCTCTCCCTGCGGGATGTCACTCTCTCTCTCTGCGGGATGTCTCTCTCTCTCTCTGCGGGATGTCACTCTCTCTCTCTCTCTCTGCGGGATGTCACTCTCTCGCTCTCTCTGCGGGATGTCACTCTCTCGCTCTGCGGGATGTCACTCTCTCTCTCGCTCTGCGGGATGTCACTCTCTCTCTCTCTCTCTGCGGGATGTCACTCTCACTCTCTCTCTCTGCGGGATGTCACTCTCTCTCTCTGCGGGATGTCACTCTCTCTCTCTCTCTCCCTGCGGGATGTCACTCTCTCTCTCTGCGGGATGTCTCTCTCTCTCTCTGCGGGATGTCACTCTCTCTCTCTCTCTCTGCGGGATGTCACTCTCTCGCTCTGCGGGATGTCACTCTCTCTCTCTCGCTCTGCGGGATGTCACTCTCTCTCTCTCTCTCTGCGGGATGTCACTCTCACTCTCTCTCTCTGCGGGATGTCACTCTCTCTCTCTGCGGGATGTCACTCTCTCTCTCTCTCTCCCTGCGGGATGTCACTCTCTCTCTCTCTCTCTGCGGGATGTCACTCTCACTCTCTCTCTCTGCGGGATGTCACTCTCTCTCTCTGCGGGATGTCACTCTCTCTCTCTCTCTCCCTGCGGGATGTCACTCTCTCTCTCTGCGGGATGTCTCTCTCTCTCTCTGCGGGATGTCACTCTCTCTCTCTCTCTCTGCGGGATGTCACTCTCTCGCTCTGCGGGATGTCACTCTCTCTCTCTCGCTCTGCGGGATGTCACTCTCTCTCTCTCTCTCTGCGGGATGTCACTCTCACTCTCTCTCTCTGCGGGATGTCACTCTCTCTCTCTGCGGGATGTCACTCTCTCTCTCTCTCTCCCTGCGGGATGTCACTCTCTCTCTCTGCGGGATGTCTCTCTCTCTCTCTGCGGGATGTCACTCTCTCTCTCTCTCTCTGCGGGATGTCACTCTCTCGCTCTGCGGGATGTCACTCTCTCTCTCTCGCTCTGCGGGATGTCACTCTCTCTCTCTCTCTCTGCGGGATGTCACTCTCACTCTCTCTCTCTGCGGGATGTCACTCTCTCTCTCTGCGGGATGTCACTCTCTCTCTCTCTCTCCCTGCGGGATGTCACTCTCTCTCTCTGCGGGATGTCTCTCTCTCTCTCTGCGGGATGTCACTCTCTCTCTCTCTCTCTGCGGGATGTCACTCTCTCGCTCTGCGGGATGTCACTCTCTCTCTCTCTCTCTGCGGGATGTCACTCTCACTCTCTCTCTCTGCGGGATGTCACTCTCTCTCTCTCGCTCTGCGGGATGTCACTCTCTCTCTCTCTCTCTGCGGGATGTCACTCTCACTCTCTCTCTCTGCGGGATGTCACTCTCACTCTCTCTCTCTGCGGGATGTCACTCTCTCTCTCTCGCTCTGCGGGATGTCACTCTCTCTCTCTCTCTCTGCGGGATGTCACTCTCACTCTCTCTCTCTGCGGGATGTCACTCTCTCTCTCTGCGGGATGTCACTCTCTCTCTCTCTCTCCCTGCGGGATGTCACTCTCACTCTCTCTCTCTGCGGGATGTCACTCTCTCTCTCTGCGGGATGTCACTCTCTCTCTCTCTCTCCCTGCGGGATGTCACTCTCTCTCTCTGCGGGATGTCTCTCTCTCTCTCTGCGGGATGTCACTCTCTCTCTGCGGGATGTCACTCTCTCTCTGCGGGATGTCACTCTCTCTCTGCGGGATGTCACTCTCTCTCTGCGGGATGTCACTCTCTCTCTGCGGGATGTCACTCTCTCTCTGCGGGATGTCACTCTCTCTCTGCGGGATGTCACTCTCTCTCTGCGGGATGTCACTCTCTCTCTGCGGGATGTCACTCTCTCTCTGCGGGATGTCACTCTCTCTCTGCGGGATGTCACTCTCTCTCTGCGGGATGTCACTCTCTCTCTGCGGGATGTCACTCTCTCTCTGCGGGATGTCACTCTCTCTCTGCGGGATGTCACTCTCTCTCTGCGGGATGTCACTCTCTCTCTGCGGGATGTCACTCTCTCTCTGCGGGATGTCACTCTCTCTCTGCGGGATGTCACTCTCTCTCTGCGGGATGTCACTCTCTCTCTGCGGGATGTCACTCTCTCTCTGCGGGATGTCACTCTCTCTCTGCGGGATGTCACTCTCTCTCTGCGGGATGTCACTCTCTCTCTGCGGGATGTCACTCTCTCTCTGCGGGATGTCACTCTCTCTCTGCGGGATGTCACTCTCTCTCTGCGGGATGTCACTCTCTCTCTGCGGGATGTCACTCTCTCTCTGCGGGATGTCACTCTCTCTCTGCGGGATGTCACTCTCTCTCTGCGGGATGTCACTCTCTCTCTGCGGGATGTCACTCTCTCTCTGCGGGATGTCACTCTCTCTCTGCGGGATGTCACTCTCTCTCTGCGGGATGTCACTCTCTCTCTCTCTCTCTCTGCGGGATGTCTCTCTCTCTCTCTCTCTCTCTGCGGGATGTCTCTCTCTCTCTCTCTCTCTCTGCGGGATGTCTCTCTCTCTCTCTCTCTCTCTGCGGGATGTCTCTCTCTCTCTCTGTCTGCGGGATGTCTCTCTCTCTCTGCGGGATGTCACTCTCTCTCTGTCTGCGGGATGTCACTCTCTCTGTCTGCGGGATGTCTCTCTCTCTCTGTGTCTGCGGGATGTCTCTCTCTCTCTGCGGGATGTCACACTCTCTCTGCGGAATGTCACTCTCTTCTCTGCGGGATGTCACTCTCTCTCTGCGGGATGTCACTCTCTCTCTCTGTCTGCGGGATGTCACTCTCTCTCTCTGTCTGCGGGATGTCACTCTCTCTGTCTGCAGGTTGTCACTCTCTCTCTGCGGGATGTCACTCTCTCTCTCTCTCTCTCTCTGCGGGATGTCTCTCTGTCTCTGTGTCTGCGGGATGTCTCTCTCTCTCTGCGGGATGTCACTCTCTCTCTCTGTCTGCGGGATGTCACTCTCTCTCTCTGTCTGCGGGATGTCTCTCTCTCTCTGTGTCTGCGGGATGTCTCTCTCTCTCTGCGGGATGTCACACTCTCTCTGCGGAATGTCACTCTCTTCTCTGCGGGATGTCACTCTCTCTCTGCGGGATGTCACTCTCTCTCTGCGGGATGTCACTCTCTCTCTCTCTCTGCGGGATGTCACTCTCTCTCTCTCTCTGCGGGATGGCACTCTCTCTCTCTCTCTGCGGGATGGCACTCTCTCTCTCTCTCTGCGGGATGGCACTCTCTCTCTCTCTCTGCGGGATGTCACTCTCTCTCTCTGTCTGCGGGATGTCTCTCTCTGTCTGCGGGATGTCACTCTCTCTCTGCGGGATGTCACTCTCTCCCTGCGGGATGTCACTCTCTCTCTCTCTGCGGGATGGCACTCTCTCTCTGCGGGATGTCACTCTCTCTCTCTCTGCGGGATGTCACTTTGTCTCTCTCGTTCTCTCTCTGCAGGATGTCTCTCTCTCTCTCTGTCTGCGGGATGTCACTCTCTCTCTCTGTCTGCAGGTTGTCACTGTCTCTCTCTGTTTGCAGGATGTCACTCTCTCTCTCTGTTTGCAGGATGTCTCTCTCTCTCTCTGTTTGCAGGATGTCTCTCTCTGCGGGATGTCACTCTCTCTCTCTCTGCGGGATGTCACTCTCTC
Source organism: Stegostoma tigrinum (assembly GCF_030684315.1). Classification (NCBI taxonomy): domain Eukaryota; kingdom Metazoa; phylum Chordata; class Chondrichthyes; order Orectolobiformes; family Stegostomatidae; genus Stegostoma; species Stegostoma tigrinum. The sequence goes on along the minus strand of NC_081358.1, from coordinate 64,217,116 downwards.
TCTCTCTCTCTCTCTGCGGGATGTCACTCTCCCTCTCTCTCTGCGGGATGTCACTCTCTCTCTCTCTCTGCGGGATGTCACTCTCTCTCTCTCTGCGGGATGTCACTCTCTCTCTCTGCGGGATGTCACTCTCTCTCTCTCTCTGCGGGATGACACTCTCTCTCTGTCTGCGGGATGTCTCTCTGTCTGCGGGATGTCTCTCTGTCTCTGTCTGCAGGATGTCACTCTCCCTCTCTGCGGGATGTCTCTCTCTGTCTGCAGGATGTCACTCTCTCTCTCTGCGGGATGTCACTCTCTCTCTGCGGGATGTCACTCTCTCTCTGCGGGATGTCACTCTCTCTCTGCGGGATGTCTCTCTCTCTCTGCGGGATGTCTCTCTCTCTCTGCGGGATGTCTCTCTCTCTCTGCGGGATGTCTCTCTCTCTCTCTCTGTCTGCGGGATGTCACTCTCTCTCTCTGTCTGCGGGATGTCACTCTCTCTCTGTCTGCGGGATGTCACTCTCTCTCTCTGTCTGCGGGTTGTCAATCTCTCTCTCTGTTTGCAGGATGTCACTCTCTCTCTCTGCGGGATGTCACTCTCTCTCTGCGGGATGTCACTCTCTCTCTGCGGGATGTCACTCTCTCTCTGCGGGATGTCACTCTCTCTCTGCGGGATGTCTCTCTCTCTCTGCGGGATGTCTCTCTCTCTCTGCGGGATGTCTCTCTCTCTCTGCGGGATGTCTCTCTCTCTCTGCGGGATGTCTCTCTCTCTCTCTCTGTCTGCGGGATGTCACTCTCTCTCTCTGTCTGCGGGATGTCACTCTCTCTCTGTCTGCGGGATGTCTCTCTCTCTCTCTGTCTGCGGGTTGTCAATCTCTCTCTCTGTTTGCAGGATGTCACTCTCTCTCTCTGCGGGATGTCACTCTCTTCTCTGCGGGATGTCACTCTCTTCTCTGCGGGATGTCACTCTCTTCTCTGCGGGATGTCACTCTCTTCTCTGCGGGATGTCACTCTCTTCTCTGCGGGATGTCACTCTCTTCTCTGCGGGATGTCACTCTCTTCTCTGCGGGATGTCACTCTCTCTCTGCGGGATGTCACTCTCTCTCTGCGGGATGTCACTCTCTCTCTGCGGGATGTCACTCTCTCTCTGCGGGATGTCACTCTCTCTCTCTCTGCGGGATGTCACTCTCTCTCTCTCTCTGCGGGATGTCACTCTCTCTCTCTCTCTGCCGGCAGGATGTCACTCTCTCTCTCTCTCTGCCGGCAGGATGTCACTCTCTCTCTCTCTCTGCCGGCAGGATGTCACTCTCTCTCTCTCTCTCTGTGGGATGTCACTCTCTCTCTCTGTCGGCAGGACGTCTCTCTCTCTGTCGGCAGGACGTCTCTCTCTCTGTCGGCAGGACGTCTCTCTCTCTGTCGGCAGGACGTCTCTCTCTCTGTCGGCAGGACGTCTCTCTCTCTGTCGGCAGGACGTCTCTCTCTCTGTCGGCAGGACGTCTCTCTCTCTGTCGGCAGGACGTCTCTCTCTCTGTCGGCAGGACGTCTCTCTCTCTGTCGGCAGGACGTCTCTCTCTCTCTCTCTCTCTGTCTGCAGGTTGTCTCTCTCTCTCTCTCTCTGTCTGCAGGTTGTCACTCTGTCTCTCTCTGTCTGCAGGATGTCTGTCTCTCTCTGTCTGCAGGATGTCTCTCTCTCTGTCTGCGGGATGTCACTCTCTCTCTCTCTCTGCGGGATGTCACTCTCTCTCACTCTCTGCGGGATGTCACTGTCTCTGCAGGATGTCTCTCTCTCTCTCTCTCTCTCTGCAGGATGTCTCTTTCTCTCTCTCTCTGCAGGATGTCTCTTTCTCTCTCTCTCTGCAGGATGTCTCTTTCTCTCTCTCTCTGCGGGATGTCACTCTCTCTCTCTCTCTGCGGGATGTCACTCTCTCTCTCTCTCTGCGGGATGTCACTCTCTCTCTCTCTCTGCGGGATGTCACTCTCTCTCTCTCTCTGCGGGATGTCACTCTCTCTCTCTCTCTGCGGGATGTCACTCTCTCTCTCTCTCTCTGCGGGATGTCACTCTCTCTGCAGGATCTCTCTCTCTCTCTCTGCGGGATGTCACTCTCTCTCTCTCTCTGCGGGATGTCACTCTCTCTCTCTCTCTCTGCGGGATGTCACTCTCTCTCTCTCTCTCTCTCTGCGGGATGTCACTCTCTCTCTCTCTCTCTCTCTGCGGGATGTCTCTCTCTCTCTCTCTCTCTCTCTCTGCGGGATGTCACTCTCTCTCTCTCTCTGCGGGATGTCACTCTCTCTCTCTCTCTCTGCGGGATGTCACTCTCTCTGCAGGATCTCTCTCTCTCTCTCTGCGGGATGTCACTCTCTCTCTCTCTCTCTGCGGGATGTCACTCTCTCTGCAGGATCTCTCTCTCTCTCTCTGCGGGATGTCACTCTCTCTCTCTCTCTGCGGGATGTCACTCTCTCTCTCTCTCTCTGCGGGATGTCACTCTCTCTCTCTCTCTCTGCGGGATGTCACTCTGTCTGCAGGATGTCTCTCTCTCTCTCCCTCTCTCTGTGCACCATCTCTCCCTCTCTCTGTGCACCATCTCTCCCTCTCTCTGTGCACCATCTCTCCCTCTCTCTGTGCACCATCTCTCCCTCTCTCTGTGCACCATCTCTCCCTCTCTCTGTGCACCATCTCTCCCTCTCTCTGTGCACCATCTCTCCCTCTCTCTGTGCACCATCTCTCCCTCTCTCTGTGCACCATCTCTCCCTCTCTCTGTGCACCATCTCTCCCTCTCTCTGTGCACCATCTCTCCCTCTCTCTGTGCACCATCTCTCTCTCTCTCTGTGCACCATCTCTCTCTCTCTCTGTGCACCATCTCTCTCTCTCTCTGTGCACCATCTCTCTCTCTCTCTGTGCACCATCTCTCTCTCTCTCTGTGCACCATCTCTCTCTCTCTGTGCACCATCTCTCTCTCTCTCTCTCTGTGCACCATCTCTCTCTCTCTGTGCACCATCTCTCTCTCTCTGTGCACCATCTCTCTCTCTCTGTGCACCATCTCTCTCTCTCTGTGCACCATCTCTCTCTCTCTGTGCACCATCTCTCTCTCTCTGTGCACCATCTCTCTCTCTCTGTGCACCATCTCTCTCTCTCTGTGCACCATCTCTCTCTCTCTGTGCACCATCTCTCTCTCTCTGTGCACCATCTCTCTCTCTCTGTGCACCATCTCTCTCTCTCTGTGCACCATCTCTCTCTCTCTGTGCACCATCTCTCTCTCTCTGTGCACCATCTCTCTCTCTCTGTGCACCATCTCTCTCTCTCTGTGCACCATCTCTCTCTCTCTGTGCACCATCTCTCTCTCTCTGTGCACCATCTCTCTCTCTCTGTGCACCATCTCTCTCTCTCTGTGCACCATCTCTCTCTCTCTGTGCACCATCTCTCTCTCTCTGTGCACCATCTCTCTCTCTCTGTGCACCATCTCTCTCTCTCTGTGCACCATCTCTCTCTCTCTGTGTGCACCATCTCTCTCTCTCTGTGCACCATCTCTCTCTCTCTGTGCACCATCTCTCTCTCTCTGTGCACCATCTCTCTCTCTCTGTGCACCATCTCTCTCTCTCTGTGCACCATCTCTCTCTCTCTGTGCACCATCTCTCTCTCTCTGTGCACCATCTCTCTCTCTCTGTGCACCATCTCTCTCTCTCTGTGCACCATCTCTCTCTCTCTGTGCACCATCTCTCTCTCTCTGTGCACCATCTCTCTCTCTCTGTGCACCATCTCTCTCTCTCTGTGCACCATCTCTCTCTCTCTGTGCACCATCTCTCTCTCTCTGTGCACCATCTCTCTCTCTCTGTGCACCATCTCTCTCTCTCTGTGCACCATCTCTCTCTCTCTGTGCACCATCTCTCTCTCTCTGTGCACGATCTCTCTCTCTCTGTGCACCATCTCTCTCTCTCTGTGCACCATCTCTCTCTCTCTGTGCACCATCTCTCTCTCTCTGTGCACCATCTCTCTCTCTCTGTGCACCATCTCTCTCTCTCTGTGCACGATCTCTCTCTCTCTGTGCACGATCTCTCTCTCTCTGTGCACGATCTCTCTCTCTCTGTGCACGATCTCTCTCTCTCTGTGCACGATCTCTCTCTCTCTGTGCACGATCTCTCTCTCTCTGTGCACGATCTCTCTCTCTCTGTGCACGATCTCTCTCTCTCTGTGCACGATCTCTCTCTCTCTGTGCACGATCTCTCTCTCTCTGTGCACGATCTCTCTCTCTCTGTGCACGATCTCTCTCTCTCTGTGCACGATCTCTCTCTCTCTGTGCACGATCTCTCTCTCTCTGTGCACGATCTCTCTCTCTCTGTGCACGATCTCTCTCTCTCTGTGCACGATCTCTCTCTCTCTGTGCACGATCTCTCTCTCTCTGTGCACGATCTCTCTCTCTCTGCGCACGATCTCTCTCTCTCTGCGCACGATCTCTCTCTCTCTGCGCACGATCTCTCTCTCTCTCTGCGCACGATCTCTCTCTCTCTCTGCAGGATCTCTCTCTCTCTCTCTCTCTGCAGGATCTCTCTCTCTCTCTCTCTGCAGGATCTCTCTCTCTCTCTGCAGGATCTCTCTCTCTCTCTGCAGGATCTCTCTCTCTCTCTGCAGGATCTCTCTCTCTCTCTGCAGGATCTCTCTCTCTCTCTGCAGGATCTCTCTCTCTCTCTCTCTGCACGATCTCCCTCTCTCTGCAGGATGTTTCTCTCTCTGCAGGATGTTTCTCTCTCTGCAGGATGTTTCTCTCTCTGCAGGATGTTTCTCTCCCTGTCTCTCTCTGCAGGATGTCTCTCTCTCTCTCTGCAGGACATCTCTCTGTCTCTCACCCTCTCTCTCACACACTGTCTGCGGAACATCTCTCTCTCTGTCCCTCTCTTTCTTTCTCTGTCTGCGGGATGCCTCTCTCTCTGTGGGACATCTCTCGGTCACTCTCTCTCTCTCTCTCTGCCGGACATCTCTCTCTCTCTCTGTCTCTCTGTGCAGGATGTCTGTCTCTCTCTGCAGCATGTGTCTCTCTCTCTCTCTCTGCAGGATGTCTCTGACTCTCTGCAGGTCGTCTCTCTCTCTCTCCCCCTCCCTCCAGGACGTGTCTCTCTCTCTGTCTCTTCCGGACGTCTGTCTCTCTGTCTCCTTCTCTCCAGGATGTGTCTCTCTGTCTCTCCCCCATTCTTTCCAGGACTTCTCTCTATCTCTCCCTCTCCCTCTCCCTCTCTCCAGGATGTCTCTCTCTCTCCCTCTCTCTGTCTTTCTCTCTCTCTTCAAGACTTCTCTGTCTCTCTCTGCAGCACGTCTCTCCCTCTCTGCTGGGCCCTGCATTTTACTATCCTCCATGTGCCTAGCCAAGAGTTGCTTTCGTCTCTAAAGTATGTGACTCCACTACCAATGCCGGCAGTGCAGTCCACATGCTCGCCCCTGTCTGTGTGAAATACCTACCTCTGACCTCTCCCCTCTACCTCCCACCAATCACCTTAAAATTAATCCCCCATGTCGTAATCATTTCCTCACTGGGAAAATGTCTCTGATTATCCACTCTATGCCTCTCATCATCCTGTACACCTCTATCAAATCACCTCTCATCCTTCTTTGCTTTTCCAATGAAAAAAGCCCTACCTCCTTCAACTTTTTCTCTTATGACCTGCCCTCCAATCCAAGCGGCACCCTGGTAAATCTCCTCTGCACCTTAAAATTATGCCCCCTTGTAACAGTACCCTCTCCAAAGCATCCACCTCCTTCTGGTAGATTTATTGTACTCAATGCAGTTAACTGTCCAATAACACCCATTTTGCACAAGTGCTCAAGATGCTCAGAATGCCTCTTGGATCTTTGGGTTTACAAATAAAGCACAAAGCCTAAAAGGAAGTGATGCTACACCTTTATGAATCATTATGTCCAGTTTCAGGCACCTTATTTAAGGAAGGATGTTAACGCTCTGGGCAGACGGCATAGGAAATTTACTAGAATTATACCAGGAATGAGGGATATGAGATACAAGATTAGAGAAATTGTGCATATTTTCCATGGAGTAGAGAAGATTTAAAAGTGACCACATCAGTAATTACAGGTCACAATTTTAAGATTGTCAGCGAGAGAGTTAGGAGTGTCAGATCAGGACAAACGTTTTTACCCAGAGTTGTTAGGATTTGGAATGCACTACCTGGGAGAGTGGTGGAGGCAGACTCCATTGGAGGTTTCAAAAGAAAGTTGGATATACGTTTGAAAGTGAAGATGTTAGTTGGCTGTAAAGGTGGGGCTGGAGAATGGATCAAGTCAGGTAACTCTTTTGGGAGCTGAATCAGGCACGATGTGTAAAATTCTGAGATTTTATTAATTTTTATCCTTTGTTCTTTTAAAAATTTAAGCTGCACATGCACTATTTACAAATGACTTAATAAAGATTTTGTCATTGCTTCCCAAATGACACAAATGAATCCTAAATTACACTTACCTCCCAGTCTGCCAGCAAAGGGATATTGTTGGAATTCTCATTCATTTTTGACTTCTCATTCTTTCTGATGACCATGAATCCTTGCTGCTTCACCAATTCTCCAGTTTCATCGCCATACAATTCTGGAGACCATTGCACAAAGAAGGCATATAGATGCTCAGCCCTGAAAAGCAAATGGTTTTCACTGTTTAAATGTCAGCCAATTTCCTTGAGGCTGTAACCAGGGCAATGCAACTCAGGGTTAAGCTAGAGTACCACACATCTCTATCTGGGGTCCACCTGAGCCTGGCTGAGGAATCCTGGCAGGCAAATTGACAAGAGTTGGAGGCCAAAGTCTCAGCTCACCTCGGCCACTGGACAAGATTGCTCTGACTGCTATCTTACAGGAGCTGAATGCAAGTCATCAACCAACTGGTGGCCTCCCTGCCATGGTACCGACTGGTCCCTTTGACTGTTTTTCCTGGTTTTGTCACAAAAATCCAGAGAATGTTAGTTCATTTCTTCTGGAACAGCATAGGTTCTGAGTCTCCCCGTCGAGGAGGGTGGTCAGTTGCTGGTGTGCCTCTGCACCCATGTAGTGATTTTCTGCCTTCAGACCCTGCAGTAACACCTTAACGCTGAGGCTCCTGCCAGGTGGTGTGCCCTGATGATATAACTTTTCTACTGGGTGTGCGTCCATAATTACAACATGCAGCTCCTTCTGTCTTTTTTTCATTCTTTATTCATTCACTAGATGAGGTCCTCACTGGCTAGGCAGCATTTTATTGCCTATCCCTAATTGTTCAAAGGGCAGTTAAAATTCAACCACATTGCTGCGGGTCTGGAGTCACATGTAGGCCAGACTAGGTAATGATGGAACTTTCCTACCCTCAAGGACATTAGTGAACCAGATGAGTTTTTCCAACAATCGACAATAGATTCACAGTCGTCATTAGACTCCTAATTTCACATATTTACTGAATTGAAATTCCACCACCTGCCATGGCGGGATTCGAGCCCAGGTCCCCAGAATGTTGTCTGTATCTCTGGATTAACAGCCCAGCAATAACGACACTTGGCCATCGCTTCCCCTTTTACCAGCATCTAACTGTCTAAAACATGGCTGACTTACGTCAGGCCTTCCTGCCGTCAGGATTAGCAGCTATTGCTCAGGAATCTGCACCGCTACCATTATGGGTTCGAGTGACTGGCAGAGGGGAGGGCTGTGGCTGCAGGTGTGATCAGAGTTGGGGACATGCTGGGTGGCAGAGGCCTGGGTTGGATGTTGCTGCGCGACTTGGCAAGCTTAGCAGTGGTGAACGTCCAGCTCACATCTGATGCCTAAAATTGGCAGTGCTTGAACCCAACTTTGTGTATCAGTTGGAAGATGCTCATCTGAGTAATGTAATCCCATCCGCACTTAACCCTGTTTGGACACAATTTCATATTAGCCCGAAGGTTCCAAACCTCCCTTCGGAACCTACGCCCCACAATCTCAGCCACCTCCTTACTACGTGTTTTGTGTTGTTAGGGTTCTTGTACAGGTTGCTGTTGCACAATATCCACCGCAGCTCTTATGTCCGTTGCCTGGATACACCTTACTTGCTGCCAGGCAGCAAGGATCCGCAGTAGAGGTCTTTCTACGTGGGAGTCTGCCCTCTTTCCGTCAAGGGACTATGGTGTAGGGTGTTGGATGCAGTGCTCCATTATAACTGCAGATTGTGGCAGTTCATGGACTCCCAGAGTAAATGTTCATTTTGCAGTACTGTGGGAGTCCTTAGACTATATTCATATTGGTTGTGAGCATCTTCACTCCCTCCTTAGTTATTAGAAATACTCTCTGTTGTGCTTTTGGTTGCGCTTCAGCCCCACACTCCTGATATGTGAGCACCAGGTATGAAAGGGTATGGGCATATCTGAGGATCTCATTGTCGGTCTGCTCCTGGGTCTGGCCAGGCCAGCAATAAAGAGGTCCAGGCAGTTGGCCATGGAGGGACCATATCTGCCACCTGCCTGCCCCTCTTCCACCTTTACACCAAACCCAAGTATCATTGGAGAGGAAGCATGCGGTGTCCATCAATACTTTTGATGCCTTTGAGGGAGGTGTGTGCCATGGGGTACGGAGTACTTTAATTCCCACTCCAATTCCATTTTAATTTAGTCTCCTCCTTCTCTCCCTAGCACCCTTCCCCTCAATTCCATCACCTTCATATTTTAATGACAGCATTGCCCTTAGTAGGCTGTGCTTTTTAATATTCAATTGGCTACATGGGTGTTTTCCTGGTGCAGTAAAAAACTGAAATACATAATCAATGGGCTCTTTTTTTTCTGTGTCACTGAAAAGAACGCATACACAGCCATGGGTGATTTGGGGAAAAACATAAGCATTACTTCTGGGCCTTCTTGTGGTGCAGTGGTAGTGTCCCTGCCCTAGACAAGGGAGGCATGGGTTCACGTTCCGCCTGTTCTACAAGTGTGTAATAACATCTCAGAGTATGTTGATTAGAAAAGTTCATTAAAATATGACTATTGTTGCACAGTGGCAGTGTCCCTACCTATAAAGTTAATAGACCTGGCATGAAGTCCCACCTGCCCCAGAAGTGTTCAATTACATCTCTGAACAGGTTAATTTTAAAGACAGGGTTTTTGTAGCAGATTGGCAATGTCTTTACCTCTGAGCCTGGAGGCCCAGGTTCAAGTCCCAAGAGGTGTGATATAGCACCTCTGAACAGGGTGATAAGAAAAATAGGTTGAATAAAAACAGAGGGAGTCAGTCATTTAAAGAAAGGAATCAGGGTATCACTCTTGTGACACAGTGGCACTGTCCCTATCTTTGATCCCAGAGGCCCAGGTTCAAATCTGTTGCAGCGGCATGTAATAATACCTCTGAACAAGTTAATTAGAAAAATAGGTTAAATGGAAAAACTAAGGGTGTCAGTGGGGATAATGATTCATGTTAGTTAAGGAGAGTCAACAAGAATTTGTCAAAGGCAGATCATGTTTGAGTAATGCAATTGGATTTTTGGTGAAGTAACTAAGATGGTTACTCTGGAGCCATCCACTGTGTAAAAAGCCCAGTGGTGGAATTTGTTAAATGTGTCCAAGAAAGTTTCCTAAATCAATATGTAGCGGGCCCTATTTGGGAGGGTGCAACATTAGACTGCTCTTAGGAAACCAGGTCTAGCAATGACTGAAATGTCAGTCGGAGAGCACATTGGATCCAGTGACTCGAACTCTCTTACTTATGGAAAAAGGTAGACAGGTCCATGGGTTAAGGTACTAAACTGGAGCAGGCCAATTTTGGGGCCATGAAGCAGGATCCAGCAGAGGTTGATTGGATAAGTCTGTTTGAAGGAAAAGGAATGATTGGCAAATGGGAAGCTTTCAAAATAGTGATAGCAAGAGTCCAGGGACAATATGTCCCTGTCAGGGTGAAGGGTAAAGCTGGCAGGTTTAGGGATCCCTGGTTGACGAGAGATATTGAGGTTCTGGGTCAGGAAAAAGATAGAACATAGAACATAGAACAGTATAGCACAGAACAGGCCCTTCAGCCCACAATATTGTGCCGACCATTGATCCTCATGTATGCACCCTCAAATTTCTGTGACCATATGCATGTCCAGCAGTCTCTTAAATGACCCCAATGACCTTGCTTCCACAACTGCTGCTGGCAACATATTCCATGCTCTCACAACTCTCTGTGTAAAGAACCCGCCTCTGACATCCCCTCTAAACTTTCCACCAACCAGCTTAAAACTATGACCCCTCGTGCTAGCCATTTCTGCCCTGGGAAATAGTCTCTGGCTATCAACTCTATCTATGCCTCTCATTATCTTGTATACCTCAATTAGGTCCCCTCTCCTCCTCCTTTTCTCCAATGAAAAGAGACCGAGCTCAGTCAACCTCTCTTCATAAGATAAGCCCTCCAGTCCAGGCAGCATCCTGGTAAACCTCCTCTGAACCCTCTCCAAAGCATCCACATCTTTCCTATAGTAGGGCGACCAGAACTGGACGCAGTATTCCAAGTGCGGTCTAACCAAAGTTTTATAGAGCTGCAACAAGATCTCACGACTCTTAAACTCAATCCCCCTGTTAATGAAAGCCAAAACACCATATGCTTTCTTAACAACCCTGTCCACTTGGGTGGCCATTTTAAGGGATCTATGTATCTGCACATCAAGATCCCTCTGTTCCTCCACACTGCCAAGAATTCTATCCTTAATCCTGTACTCAGCTTTCAAATTCGACCTTCCAAAATGCATCACCTCGCATTTATCCAGGTTGAACTCCATCTGTCACCTCTCAGCCCATCTCTGCATCCTGTCAATGTCCCGCTGCAGCCTACAACAGCCCTCTATACTGTCAACGACACCGCCAACCTTCGTGTCGTCTGCAAACTTGCTGACCCATCCTTCAATCCCCTCATCCAAGTCATTAATAAAAATTACAAACAGTAGAGGCCCAAGGACAGAGCCCTGTGGAACCCCACTCACCGCTGACTTCCAGGCAGAATATTTTCCTTCTACTACCACTCGCTGTCTTCTGTTGGCCAGCCAATTCTGTATCCAGGCAGCTAAGTTCCCCTGTATCCCATTCCTCCTGACCTTCTGAATGAGCCTACCATGGGGAACCTTATCAAATGCCTTACTGAAGTCCATAAAGATGGAGGCATACATTGGGTTTAAGCTATTGGGTTCAACTGAATCCTTAGGTGATAATGAAAAGGGCAGGAGCACACTCAAGAGGGGAATCAGAGGAGCAAAAAGAGGGAACAAGATGGTCTGGCACATAAGGTTAAAGATAATTCCAGATGTTCCATAGCTATACTAAGAGTAAGAAGCGGCTCGGGAGAGAATAGATCCCCGTAAAGATCAGCATGGCCATCTATGTGTAGAGACCAGGAAATGAGGGAGATTTTTAATGAATATTTCTCCTCACTTTTTACTGAGGAGAGAATCATGGACGCTAAGCAAGTAAGGGAAACAAGTGGGAATGTTTTGGACCACGTACACATTACCAGAGAAGAGGTGTTTGCAGCCTTAAATCGCATCAAGGTGGATAAATCCCTTGGGCCTGATCAAGGCCATCCTCAGATGTTGCGGGAAGCTATGGGAAAAAAATTGCAGAGGCCCTTGCAGAGATTTTTGCTTCATCTTTAGCCACTGGGGAAGTTCCAAAACCTGGAGGGTGGCTAATGTTGCTCCATTGTTTAAGAAAAGTAGCAAAGACAAGCCAGGGAACTACAGGCCGCTCAGCCTGATATCAGTGGTAGGTAAGTTATTGGAGAGGATATCAACGGACAGGATCAACCAACATTTGGACAGTCAAGGTCTGATTTGGGATAGTCAACACGAATTTGTGCACGGGAGGTCATGCCTGACAAATCTTTTCAAGTCTCAAAGGGGTAACCAAGAGGTTGGAGGAGGGTTGGGCTGTAAATGTTGTTTTTATGGGCTTTAGTAAGGCCTTTGGCAAGGTCCTGCATGGTAGATTAGTCATGAAAGTTGGTCTGCACGGGATCCAGGGAGAGTCAGCTAACTGCATTCAAATTGATTTCTGAAGAAGGGTCCCGACCCAAAACGTCAAGCTTTCCTGCTCCTCTGATGCTGCTTGGCCCGTTGTGTTCATCCAGCTTCACACTGTGTTATCTCAGATTCTCCAGCATCGGCAGTTCCTACTATCTCTAATTGCATTCAAAATTAGCTTGATGGTAGGAAGCAAAAGGTGATGATTAAAGGTTGTTTCTCGGACCGGAGGCCTGAGACTAGTGGTGTCCTACAGGAATCAGCGCTGGGACCTTTGTTATTTGCATAAATGATCTGGATGTGAATGAACAAGGCATGATTAGTAAATTTGCAGATGATACAAAATTAGGAGGAAGTATTATCAATGTCAAAGGTTACCAAAAATTACAGAGGGATCTCGATCAGATGGGGAAGTGGGCCGAGGATTGGCAAATGCAATTCAATACAGATAAGCGTGAGGTGTTGCACTTTAGAAAGTCAAACCAAGGTAGGACTTATACAGTAAATGTTAAGGTCCTGAGGCGTGTTGTCGAACGAGTACAAGTACATAGTTAGTTGAAAGCAGCATCAAAGGTGGACAGAGTGGTGAAGACGGCATTTAGCATGCAGGCCTTCATCGGTTGAGGCACTGAATATAGGAGTGAGGATGTTATGTTACAATTGTATAAATCGTTGGTGAGGCCACAATGAAGTACTGCGTACAATTTGGTCACCCTGTTATAAGTAAAACATAGTTAAACTGGAAATTGTACGCCCGAGTTATAGGGACAGGTTAGCCAGGATAGGATTTTATTCCTTGGAACATAGGAGATTGAGGGGTGACCTTATTGAGATGTATAAAATCATGAGGGGCCTAGACTTGAAACTTCAGCCTTCCTGCTCCTCAGATGCTGCTTGGCCTGTTGTGTTCATCCAGCTCTACCCTTGTTATCTCAGATTCTCCAACATCTGCAGTTCCTACTATCTCTGAAACAATTTTAACCCTCTGTTTTTGAAACAAAATTGATTCATGAAATGGGGATGGCTGGCGGGTGGGGACAGCAGCTGGAGAGAAAAAAAAAGTTTTGGACTGAGAACAATGAATCATGGAGTAGTTGACAATGGTGTTCCCCAAAGGTTATAAAGTCAAGGGAGGCAGTGGAGTGGTGGTAATGTCATGAGATTAGTTACCCAGAATTCCAGGCTAATGTTCTGAGGCCCATGGATTCAAATCCCACCATATCAGATGGTGAAGTCTGAACTTCATAAAATTTGGAATAAACAGTTGGCTATTGGTAAAAGCATGTGTATACCATCAGGTTCATTAAATCCTTATATTCATCTTGCCCCTGGGTAATCAGGGATAGGCATTAAGTGTTGGCCTTACCTGCAACAACCACATCCCATAAAGAAATAGTTAAGAGCAGGAGTAGGCCACTCATTGCGTTTGAGACCGCTTTGCTCTTTAGTAATACATAATTTTGTATAGTACCCGAGTGCTGCTGAAAGAAATCATTTTGTCAAAACTTTACATCGTATACAGAGTCGAACAATTTGCAAGAAATACCAATGTAAAGGGAAAACAATATTTATACTGTTTAGGAACAGAGTGCTGATTGCTTGCCAAGTGCTCTCTGATTAATGAGACATTGCCACAGTGAATGTACCAGACAGATGACTGACAGTCACTACCAAACTTAGTTTAAATTTCAAATGAGGCAAGTTGATTCTAATTGGTCAAAACATCTACATGTTCTAGCAAAAAGAACAATATGTACACACAATGCACCTAGCTCAAGTCAACAAAATTGGTCAGCACCATTCTCTAATTCATTTTACAGGGCAATGCTGGCGCATGACATGATGGGCCAAACTGCCTCCTTTTGTGCTGTAACTGTTCTGTGATTTCATTATTTATGCACTGAATATTTCAAGACCTGTAGGTGAAACTGAACAGAGCTGTGGGAGAAGACAAACCTGTTAACCTTCAGCACGACTGGAAATATTAGAATAGTTCAGTGCAATTTATTTATCACAGCTACTGCACACATCACAAGAATTCAGCCATTTAGCCCAACAAACTTGCTCCAACATTCAATGTGATCATGGACAATGAAACACTTTGATGTCTTTTACTCACACTATCCCCTCACCCTGTACGCCATTCAGGATCAAAAATTCAACAATCTGTTCCTTAAATATAGATCATAAATATACTCAAACAGTGAGCTTCAAAAGCCCTCTGAGGTAGATAACTGGAAGGTTCACAATCCTCTGATTAAAAGACAGAGTCTCATTGCAGTCCTAAGTGGCATCCCCTTGTTTTTAAATTGAGACTCCTTTTCCCAACCAGGGGAAACTTCTTACCTTCATCTACCCACTCTATCCCCTCGAACATTTTGTAGGCTTCAATGAGATTATCTCTCATTCTTCAAAACTCTCGATAATATAGGCCCAGTTTGCCCAATCTCTCTTCATAGACAGTCTCACCACCCCAAGAACATGTCTGCTGAACCTCTGTTGCACTCTATGGCAATGACATCTTCCTTGAGAGAAGGAGACCAAAACTGCACTCCAGGTCTGGTCAAACCATAGCTCTATACAACTTAAGCAAGACTTCATTTCTGCTGAACTGAAATCCTCTTTGGACAATTAAACAATCTACAGACACCCCATTCTCTATGATGGGGAAAGCCGAGCAGATCAGTACAAAAGATAAGATTGAAGCATTTGCAACAATCTCCAGCTAGAAGTGCTATGTGAATGATCTTTTTTTAGCCCCCTCCAGACATCCCAGCATCACAAATGCCAGTCTTCAGCCCGTTTGATTCACTCCACATCCATCAATAAATGGCTCGGGTCAATGGATATTGCAAAGGTTATGGGTCCCAACATCATTCCAGCAGTAAAAGAACTGGAGATTGTTGACTTGCACTCCAGAATTAGTCACACTAATAGCCAAGCTGTTTGAGTACAACTGCAACGCTGCATTTACCTGACGGTGTAGAAAATTGCCCAGCTCTGTCCTACACATTAGAAAGACAAATCCAAACCAGACAATTACTACCCATCAGTTTAGTGACAAATATAAGTAAAGTGATGGATGTTATCATAAATACTGCCATCAAGTAGGTCTGGCTTAGCAATAACCTGCTCAGTGATGCCCAGTTCGGATTCCACTAGGGCAACCCAGCTTCTGGCCTCATTACAGTCTTGGCTCAAATACAAGTGAAATTCCTGAAGATGAGGCAAGTATGACTGCCCTTGTCATGATAGTCAAATTTGATTTAATGTGGCATGAAGAAGCCCAACCAAAATTGGAGTCAATAGGGATCAGTGGAAAACCCTCTGCTGGGTGGAATCCTTCCTGACCCAAAAGAACAGTTTTGGGTGTTGGAGGTCAGTCATTTTAGCCCAGGACATCTCTGCAGGAGGTCCTCAGGATAGTTGCCCATATCCTACTTCAGCTGCTTCATCAAAGGACTTCCCTCCATTACAAGGTCAGAAATATGAATGCTCACAGATCACTGCACAGTGTTTAGAGCCACTGATGACTCCTTAGATACTAAAGGACTTCATGACCATATGCAGCAAGATCTGGACAATATCCAGGCTTGGGCTGAAAAGTGGCAAGTAACATAGAACACAGAACATAGAACAATACAGCACAGAACAGGCCCTTCAGCCCTCAATGTTGCGCTGACCTGTGAATTAATCTAAGCACCTCCCCCTACACTATCCCATCATTATCCATATGCTTATCCAAGGACTGTTTAAATGCCCCTAATGTGGCTGAGTTCACTACATTGGCAGGCAGGGCGTTCCACGCCCTTACCACTCTCTGAGTAAAGAACCTGCCTCTGACATCTGTCTTAAATCTATCACCCCTCAATTTGTAGCTATGCCCCCTTATACAAGCTGAAGTCATCATCCTCGGAAAAAGACTCTCACTGTCCACCCTATCTAATCCTCTGATCATCTTGGATATCTCTATTAAATGCCCTCTTAGCCTCCTTCTATCCAAACAGAACAGACCCAAGTCCCTCAGCCTTTCTTCATAGGGCCTGCACTCCAGACCAGGCAACATCCTGGTAAATCTCCTCTGCACCTTTTCCAATGCTTCCACATCCTTCCTGTAATGGGGCGACCAGAGCTGCACGCAATATTCCAAATGAGGCCGCACTAGCGTTTTGTAACGTTTGCGGCACACAAGTGCGGGGCAATGACTATCCCCAACAGAGAATCTAATCATGATCTCTGACATTCAATGGCATCCTGATGACAAAATCACCAATTACTGGCATCCTGGGGTTTAGCATTAACCAGAAACTAGTGGGCCAGTCATACAAGTACTGTCACTACGGGAACAGGCAAGGGATTAGGAATCTTTTCTGAGTAATTAATCTCCTGGCATTCAAAACCTGCTCAAGTCAGGAGTGTAGTGGGACACTCAAGAAGCTTGACACCATGCAGGCAAAGCAGCCTGCTTAACTGTCACCACACTGACAAACATTCAGTCTATCCATCACTGACACTCAGGAGCAAGTGTGTGCCATCTACAAGATGCATTGCAGAAATTCACGAAGGCTGTTTAGACTACACCTTCTAAACCCACAAATACTAACACATAGAAGGATAAAGGCAGCAAATACATGGGAATATCACTTGCAAGTTCCCCTCCAAGTCACTCACCATCCTGACTTGGAAATATATTTCTGGTCCTTCAGTGCTACTGGGTCAAAATTCTGGAACTGACTCCCAAACAGCACTGTGGGTATACCAACATCAAACGGGCTTCAGTCATTCAAGGAGACAGCTCACCACAGCATTGTCGAAGGTAAGTAGGAATGGGCAATAAATGCTGGCCCAGCCAGCGATGCCCATGTCTGTGAATTAATGAAAGAAAAAGATTGTCAAGGATGGTTTCCCCTTCTGTTGGTCCTCACACCATCTAGCCTAAGCTAGTGGTACTCTGTTGTACTGGTAGCACATGCCCAGTTCAGTCAGTCATGGAAATATGCACCATTTCCAATGAATGGACATTCAAAGTGTATTGCATGTGCATCTTGGCTAACCTCAGGGCAACAAAGACAACTACTAACAAATCCAGAAGGAAATGAGGAGACATTTTTTCTGAAAACAATTGGAATGTGGGACTCAGTACCACAGGAAACAACCGAGAAAATGATGGAAAGTACGTTCAGGTCAAGCAACATCCTTGGATAAAGAAAGAGTCAACATATCAGGTTGATCTTATTTAGTAATTGTGGCAAAAATTTTAGATACTTCCAAAAGGAAACTAGACAAGTTAATTCGAGAAGAGGGAATAGCAAAATATTCAGGGAAGCTCAGAACATAAAATAAGAGACAGCTGGAAACCATTTGGCCCTTCCAAACTGTTTTGTCAAGAAGCAAAATCATGGCTGATTTTGGACCTCTTCTCCAGGACTATCCCCATATAGTTCAATTCCTTTCTCAAAACGTGATCTCTGACTTGAACACTCTCAAAGGCTAAACATCCACTACTTGCTGGGTTAAGCATTCCAAAACTTCACACCTTTTTAAATGGGGAAGGTTATCCTAACCTGAAATCTTAATGGCTGATGCCTTATTTGAAGCTCTGAGTTCATGTTCAAGTTCCAGTCAGGGAAACATTTCCTCAGCATCTGCCCTTTCAAGTTCCTGAAGAATTTATGTTTCAATCATTCTTCTATACAAGGAAAGTAGGGTCTGTCCAGTCTATCCTCATCTAACAGTCTGCACATTCCAGTTTGTCATGAAACTGCATTGACTTCCCTCCACTGCAAGTATGCCCTTTCTTGGGTAAGGAGACTGAAGCCACACTCAACACATCAGGTGTGGCCTCACCAAAGCGTTTTCTAATTTTAGCAAAACATTTTTTATCTTGTACTTTGTCTTAATCTTGTACTATACTATCTCTTATTCTACACGCTTGCTGCATCCCGATTCATATTACAAACAAATTGTCCTTGGTTACAAAGGGTCATAGATAGGCTGCAAAGATGGGCCGAGAGGTGGCAAATGGAGTTTAATGTGGAAAAGTGTGAGGTGATTCACTTTGGAAGAAGTAACAGGAATACAGTGTACTAGGCTAATGGTAAGATTCTTGGTAGTGTGGACGAGCAGAGAGATCTTCCTGTCCATGTGCATCGATCCCTGAAAGTTGTCACCCAGGTTGATAGGGTTGTTAGGAAGGCATACGGTGTGTTAAGTTTTACTGGTAGAGGGACTGAGTTTCAGAGCCATGAGATCATGTTGCAGCTGTACAAAACTCTGGTGTGGCCGCACTTGGAGTATTGCGTGCAGTTCTGGTCGCCGCATTATAGGAAGGATGTGGAAGCATTGGAAAGGGTGCAAAGGAGATTTACCAGGATGTTGCCTGGTATGGAGGGAAGGTCTTATGAGGAAAGGCTGAGGGACTTGAGGCTGTTTTCGTTAGAGAGAAGAAGGTTAAGAGGTGACCTAATAGAGACATCCAAGATGATCAGAGGATTAGATAGGGTGGACAGTGAGAGTCTTTTTCCTCGAATGGTGATGGTTAGCACGAGGGGACATAGCTTTAAATTGAGGCGGTGACAGGAATAGGACAGGTTCTTTACTCAGAGAGTAGTAAGGGCGTGGAATGCCCTGCCTGCAACAGTAGTAGACTTGCCAACTTTAAGGGCAATTAAATGGTCATTGAATAAACATATGGATGATAATGGAATAGTGTAGGTTAGGGCTTCAGATTGGTTTCACAGGTCGGCGCAACATCAAGGGCCGAAGGACCTGTACTGCACTGTAACGTTCTATGTTCAGTCCCTTGCTATTGTCAATATTAGTCTTCTGAATAAAATGAATAGCTTCACTTTGCCAAATTATACTCCATCTTTCAGGAAGAGGGCAGCAGAGTGGTGATGCTGACTGCCTGACATGGGAAAGATCTGCATCAGTGCAGTCACTGCTTCCAGAAGGTGGTTTGCGGAAGGGTGACAGACTGGTGGCACCACAGCTGGCTCTGTTCTTAAGAAGAGAAGGACAAACAGCACTGGCTAGAGCTAGTTAGGGGTACATATGGGTGCTTCTGTGGACATGAGAGACTCCAGGATGGTGTGTTGCCCCCTTGGTGCCAGGGTCCAGGATGTCTCTGAATGGGCAGAAAGCATTCTGAAGGGCGAGGGTGAATAGCCAGAGGTTGTGGTACATACTGGTATTGATGACACAAGTAGGATGAGAGACGAGTCCTGCAGCAGCATGTCAGGGAGTTAGGTAGAAAGTTAAAGAGCAGGACCTACAAGGTTGTAACCTCAGGATTACTCCCTGTACCACGTGCTAGTGAGGCCAGAAAAGCTCAACACATAGCTAAACAGATAGTGTAGAAGGGAGGGTTTCAGATGTCTGGACCATTGGGATCTCTTCCAGGGCAGGTAGGACCTGTACAAGAAGGACGGGTTGCATCTAAACTGAAGGGGCACAAATATTCTGGCTGGGAAGTTTGCTGGTGTCTCTCAGCAGGATTTAAACTAGCTTGGCAGATGGGTGGGAACCAAAGCAAAGGTGAATGGACTGAAAGGGAACTAGACAATAGGGCCAGTCAGACTTACAGGAAGAGCAGGCAGGGTGTGGTTTCTGATCAAAGCAGATCTGATGGACTGAGGTGCATCTGTTTCAATGCAAAAAGTGTAACAGGTAAGGCAGATGAACTTAGAGCTTGGATTAGTACTTGGAACTTTGATGTTGTTGTTATTACAGAGACTTGGTTAAGGGAGGGACAGGATTGGCAGCTTAACATTCCAGGATGCAGATGTTTCAGGTGAAATAGAGGGGGATAAAGAAGGGAGGTGAGTTGCACTACTTGTTAAGGAGTTTATCACAGCTGTAACGCAGGAGGACACCTCAGACGGCTCATACTGCGATGCAATATTGTTTGGAGTTTACTATAGAGCTCCCAACAGCCAGTGGGAGAAAGAAGAACAGATAAGTAGGCAGATTTTGGCAAGATGTATAAGTAACTGGGCTGTTGTCATGGGTGATTTTAACTTCCCGTATATTGACTGGGACTCACATAGTGCTTGGGGCTCAGATGGAACAGAATTTGTAAGGAGCATCCAGGAGGACTTCTCGAAACAGTATGTCGATCGTCCAACTAGGAAAGAGGCCATACTAGGCCTAGTATTGGGGAATGAGCCTGGTTAGATGGTCGACGTCTCAGCAGGGGAGCAGCTCAGGAACAGTGATCATAATTCAGTAAACTTTAAGGTATTGATGGATAAAGACAGGTGTAGTTGTCAGGCAAAGGTGCTAAATTGGGAGAACACTAATTACAACAATTTAGGCAGAAACTGAAACATGTAGATTAGAGGCAGATATTTGAGGGCAAATCAACATAGGGTATGTGGGAGGCTTTCAAGTGTAAGTTGATGGGAACTCAGGACCAGCATATTCCTTTAAGGATGAAGGATAAGTATGGCATGTGGGTGGCACGGTAGCTCAGTGGTTAACACTGCAGCCTCACAGCGCCAGAGACCCAGGGTCAATTCCAGCCTCAGGTAACTGTCCGTGCGGAGTTTGCACATTCTCCCCGTGTCTGCGTCGGTTTCCTCCCACAGTCCAAAGACGTGCAGGCTAGGTGGATTGGCCATGTTAAATTGCCCGTAGTGTTCAGGGGTGTGTGGGTTATAGGGGAATGGGTCTGGGTGGGATGCTCCAAAGGGCAGTGTGAACTTGTTGGGCCGAAGGGCCTGTTTCCACACTGTAGGGAATCTAATCTAATGTTTAGGGAACCTCAGGTAACGAGAGGCATTGTGAGCCTAATCAAAAAGAGAACGGAAGCATTTATCAAAGCCAGGAGGCTGGGAACATACAAAGCAAGGGTGCAATACAAGGAAAGTTGAAAGAAACTTAAGGAAGGAGTCAGGAGGGCTAAACGAAGTCATGAAAAGTCACTGACCAACAGGATGAAGGAAAATGCCAAGGCTTTTTATACATATATAAAGAGCAAGAGGGGAGCCAGGCAAACAGTTGGCCAACTCAAGGACAGGAAAGGTAATTTGTGTGTGGAAGCAGAGGAAATGGGCGAAGTTTTAAATGAATACTTTGCATCAGTATTCACCAGAGAGAAGGGCTTGGTGGATGATGAGTCTGGGGAAGGGTGTGTAGATATTTTGGGCCAAGTTGAGGTCACAAGGGAAGTGATATTGGGGGTGTTGAAAAACATTACCCTGGGAAGTTTGGTGCCAGTTATTTAGGCCGTACAACCCACGATTGTATCAAAAACAGCATGTTCCCTCAGCTGCTTGTTACAAGCACGCTACTGACTGTACCCAACCAACCCATGTTGCAAAATGTAAATCACAATATTTAAAATTAGATGGAATTCTGTAAATTGACATTTGTTAGTTAACCCCACATTTGTGGAAAATTATAGGTAAAAAATAAAGGGAGGCACGGTGGCTCAGTGGTTAGCACTGCAGCCTCACAGCACCAGGGATCCGACTCGATTCCAGCCTCGGGTAACTGTCCATGCAGAATCTGCACATTCTCCCCGTGTCTGCATGGGTTTCTTCCAGGTGCTCCGGTTTCCTCCCACAGTCCAAAGATGTGCAGGCTAGGTGGATCAGCCATGCTAAATTGCCCGTAGTTTTCAGGGCTGTGTGGGTTATAGGGGGATGGGTCTGGGTGGGATGCTCCAAAGGGCAGTGTGGACTTGTTGGGCCGAAGGGCCTGTTTCCAGGGGCCCAGTTCTTTGCAAACAAAAAGAACACAAAGTATGTGCAAGTCTGCGTGTAACCAAATGCTTACTGTGATGACTGTCCAAAATCTGGTTGTGTGTATTATTTGGAGTCATGTATTTCAAATGTCCTGTACATAAAAATGGAACTTTATAGCTCAGAAAATCAGGGAGACATAAAGAGAGCTAAAAGGAGATTCCATTGTTAGGCGGTTCTGCGGTCGAAAACGAGACTCCCAAATGGTATGTTGCCTCCCAGGTGCACGGGGCAGGGATGTCTCCGGTCGGCTGCAGAACATTCTGAAGGGGGACGGCGAACAGCCAGTTGTTGTGGTGCATATAGGCACCAACGATATAGGCAGAAAACGGGATGAGGTCTGACAAGCAGAATTTAGGGAGTTAGGAGCCAAGTTAAAAAGTAGGACCTCAAAGGTAGTAATCTCAGGATTGCTACCAGTGCCACGTGCTTGTCAGTGCAGAAATGATAAAATAGCCAGGATGAATGCGTGGCTTGAGAGATGGTGTAGGAGGGAGGGGTTCAGATTTCTGGGACATTGGAACCAGTTCTGGGGAACGTGGGACTATTACAAATTGGACGGTCTACACCTGAGCCAGACTGGAACCAATGTCCTTGGGGGTGCTTTTGCTAATGCTGTGGGGTAGGGTTTAAACTAATGTGGCAGGGGGATGGGAACCAAATATTGGACAGAAAAGAGGTAGTAACTAAAGCCTGTATGGAACTAGATAATGGAGACAGTGTGAATAAAGGGAATAGTAGTCGAGGAGCAGATGATGAACACAAAGGGACAGGTGGTCTGAGGTGCATTTGTTTTAATGCGACAAGTGTAGCAAATAAGGCAGAGGACGTTAGGGCTTGGATCGGTACCTGGAAGTATGATGTTATTGCTATTACTGTGACTTGGTTGAGGGAAGGGCATGATTGGCAACGAGTTGTCCCAGGATATCGATGCTTCAGGCGGGATAGAGAGGGAGGTAAAAGGGGTGGAGGAGTTGCAATACTGGCCAAAGACAATGTCACAGCTGCACTGAAGGAAGGCCCCATGGAGGACTCAAGCAGTGAGGCAATATGGGTAGAACTCAGAAATAGGAAGGATGCAGTAACAATGCTGGGGCTGTACTACAGGCCTCCCAACAGCAAGTGTGAGATAGAGGTACAAATATGTAAACAGATAATGGAAAGGTGTAGGAGAAACAGGGTGGTGGTGATGGGAGATTTTAATTTTCCCAACATTGACTGGGATTCACTCAGTGTTAGGGGTCAAGAAGGAGCAGAATTTGTAAGGTGTGTCCAGGAGGGTTTTCTAGAGCAGTATGTATGTAGTCCAACTCAGGAAGGGGCCATACTGGACCTGGTGATGGGGAATGAGCCCAGCCCGGTGGTTGAAATTACAGTAGGGAACTACTTTGGAAATAGCGACGTAATTTCCGTAGGTTTTACAATACTCATGGGCAAGGATGGCAGTGGTCCTAAAG
Source organism: Stegostoma tigrinum (assembly GCF_030684315.1). Lineage (NCBI taxonomy): Eukaryota > Metazoa > Chordata > Chondrichthyes > Orectolobiformes > Stegostomatidae > Stegostoma > Stegostoma tigrinum. The sequence continues at coordinate 64,193,972 of NC_081358.1, read as the reverse complement.
GAAGAATTCTAAACTGGGGTAAGGCCAACTATACCAAGATTCGGCAGGATCTGAGGAATGGTGATTGGGAGAAACTGTTTGAAGGTAAATCCACATTTGGCATGTGGGAGGCTTTTAAGGAGAGGTTGGCGTGCAGGAGAGACATGTTCCTGTGAAAATGAGGGATAGAAATGGCAAGGTTAGGGAACCATGGATGACAGACGAAATTGTGAGATTCGCTCAGAGGAAAAAGGAAAAAGGAAGCATACATAAGGTTTAGGCGACTGAAGACAGACAAAGCTTTGCAAGAATATCGGGAATGTGGGGCGAATCTGAAACGAGGGATTAAGAGGGCTAAGAGAGGACATGAGATATTGCTGGCAAACATGGTGAAGAAAAATCCCAAAGCCTTTTATTCATATATAAAGAGCAAGAGGGTAACTAGAGAAAGGATTGGCCCACTTAAGAACAAAGAAGGTAAGTTGTGCGCTGATTCAGAGAAAATGGGTGACATTCTTAACGAGTACTTTGCATCAGTATTCACCAAGGAGAGGGACATGACAGATGTTGAGGTTAGGGATAAATGTTTGCTTACTCTAGGTCAAGTTGACATAAGGAAGGAGTAAGTGTTAGGTATCCTAAAAGACATTAAGGTGGACAAGACTCCAGGTCTGGATGGGATCTATCCCAGGTTTCTGAAGGGAAGCAAGAGAGGAAATAGCTGGGGCCTTAACAGATATCTTTGCAGCGTCCTTAGACACGGGTGAGATCCCAGAGGACTGGAGACTTGCTAATGTTGTCCCCTTGTTTAAGAAGGGCAGCAAGGATAATCCTGGTAATTATCGACCGGTGAGCCTGACATCAGTGGTAGGGAAGGTACTGAGGGATAGGATCTATTCCCATTTGGAAGAAAATGGGCTTATCAGTGATAGGCAACATGGTTTTGTGCAGGGAAGATCATGTCTTACCAACTTAATAGAATTCTTTGAGGATGTGACAAAGTTGATTGATGAGGGGAAGGCTGTAGATGTCATATACATGGACTTCAGTAAGGCGTTTGATAAGGCAGGTTGATGGAGAAAGTGAAGTCACATGGGATCCAGGGTGTGCTAGCTAGATAGATAAAAAACTGGCTAGGCAACAAGAGACAGAGGGCAGTAGTAGAAGGGAGTTTCTCAAATTGGAGACCTGTGACCAGTGGTGTTCCACGGGGATCTGTGCTGGGACCACTGTTGTTTGTGATATATGTAAATGATCTGGAGGAAAGTGTAGGTGGTCTGATCAGCAAGTTTGCTGATGACACTAAGATTGGTGGAGTAGCTGATAGTGAAGGGGACTGTCAGAGATTACAGCAGAATATAGATAGATTGGAGAGATGGGCAGATAAATGGCAGATGGAATTCAATCCGGGCAAATGCGAGGTGATGCATTTTGGAAGATCAAATTCAAGGGCGAACTATACAGTAAATGGAAAAGTCCTGGGGAAAATTGATGAACAGCGAGATCTGGGTGTTCAGGTCCATTGTTCCCTGAAGGTGACAACGCAGGTCAATAGGGTGGTCAAGAAGGCATATGGCATGCTTTCCTTCATTGGGCGGGGTATTGAGTACATTTGGAATACTCTGTACAATTCTGGTTGCCACATTACCAAAAGGATGTGGATGCTTTGGAGAAGGTGCAGAGGAGGATCACCAGGATGTTGCCTGGTATGGAGGGTGCTAGCTATGAAGAAAGGTTGAGTAGACTGGGGTTATTTTCATTAGAAAGACGGAGATTGAGGGGGGACCTGATTGAGGTCTACAAAATCATGAGGGATATAGACAGGGTGGATAGCAAGAAGCTTTTTCCCCAGACTGGGGGACTCAATTACTAGGGGTCATGAGTTCAAAGTGAGAGGAGGAAAGTTTAAGGGAAATATGCATTGAAAGTTCTTTACACAGAGGGTGGTTGGTGCCTGGAACGCGTTGCCAGCGGAGGTGGTAGACGCAGACACGTTAGCGTCTTTTAAGATATATTTGGACAGGTACATGGATGGGCAGGGAGCAAATGGACACAGTCCTTTAGAAAATAGATGACAGGTTAGACAGAGGATCTTGATCGGCGCAGGTTTGGAAGGCCGAAGGGCCTGTTCCTGTGCTCTAATTTTCTTTGTTCTTTGAGTGAAGTTCAATTTACATACGGATTCATGATACAATAGCTTCGATGAAAACATGATGCAAGTATGTAACTGCTTCAGGTGTTCTGTACAATATAATGCAAACTGATGGTCTGAAACCATTCCTAAACTGAGATTCATACTCAACAACCTTCACTTTCGTACTCTCCCACCCCCATCAAGTTTTTGCTTTTTGTTTGCACTAAGCCTGAAGCATTAGAATGATGCGGAGAAGTTTGAGAGCACCGCCTTAGTCAAATATCGGGACTATGAACAGTTCTCATAAAACCAATATCCCCATTGCTGTGATGGATAATGTTGCACATCCATGGCCAGCTACACTATTTTTTGTGGCACTTGCTGATGGCTCTAAGTGGCAAGATTAGTTTCAGCCAGAATATGCAGCACACTCAACTTTGTATTGTATTCTAATTCACTAATTATATAAGGAATAGAGCTATAAAACAAACTTACAGGGTGCAGTGGAGAGCAAGAAATTGCAGAGCCACAGGTTAATTCAGCAGGCTAAACCACGACAGGTGCTGCAGTGAGTGGGGAACCCCAAGGTTCTGATCTAAATAAAGATCGTTCAATTTTCTAAAAGGTACGGAGCTGACATGGAAAGATTTCTCAAATTACTCAAAAGTAGAGATCAGACTGAAAAATTAATCAAAAAGCTTTTTGCAATAGAATACAGATTAATTTTGTAATGTTGTATGGTATGATGTTCAGTTAGACTGCTCTGGCGTATTACTTTCTTAGTCTGTATTAAGTGTAACTGTTTCAACTTGGACTCCTGAGCTTTGGAAATTATAAGTGGTATTTGAGGTGAAGTGTTCAAAGATACAAGTGAAGCAAGGGAGGAAATAGCATGGCCTCTTGCAAAAATTTTCAATTCCTCTCTGAGAGGTGCCACAGGACTGAAGGGCAGCCGATGCAGTACCATTTTACAATGAGGACGCATGGGATAAACTAGGAAACCACAGACCAGTCAGTTTAACTTTGGTTAGAGACAGAAAAAAATACAGATACTGGAATCCCAGGTAGACAAACAGGAGGCTGGAAGAACACAGCAAGTCAGGCAGCATGTGGAGGAAAGGCAAAGTCATTGTTTTGAGTATTAGCCTTCTTCAGGACCAGATTTGGGGGTAGGGGGAGATGCAGATAAAGACAGGAGGAAGGGGTGGTAGACCAGTGGTGGTAATAGGTGGACCCTGGTAGTGGGCACAACCTGGTTGGTCAATTGGAGGGATGTATCCGGTGGTGACTGGAAGGGAGGGTTGGAAGGTGAACTGGAAGGTAGGTTATGGGCTAAAAAGGGAGTCAGGGAATGGGTGGGAAGGTTATTTGAAATTGGAGAACATGATGTTGAGTCCTCTTGGTTAAGAGCTGTGGAGCAGGGAATGGAAGAGATACAGTAGACAGTTGTCTGGATGACAGAGGGGGCAAAAGAGTGTTGTTTGTAAAAGGAGGACATCTGGGATGCTTGGGAGTAAGATGTCTCCTCATCAGAGCAGACACGACAGACATGGAGGAAAATGGGATGCAATTTTTGCAGGATACAGGGTGGGAGGTGGTGTAGTCTAGGTAGCTGTGGGAGTCTGTGGATTTATAGTAAATGTCAGCCCATACACTGTCACCAGAAATTGAAACAGAGGGGTCAAGAAAGGGAAGGGAACAGTCTGAGATAGACCAAGTGAAATTGAGGGCGGGGTGGAAGTTGATGACCTGCTCCAGTTCAGCCTGGGTGCAGGATGCAGCACCGATGCAGTCATTGATATAATAGCAGATGAGTTAAGAACAGTACCCGCGTACATACTGAAAAGAGACTGTTCGACATGACTGACAAACAGGCAGGCTTAGCTGGGGCCCATGCGAGTGCTCATAGCTACCCCCTGGATTTGAAGAAAATGGGAAGAATTGAAGATAAAGTTATTGAGGGTGAGGACCAGTTTGGCGTGATGGACTGGATGGAGAGGAAAAAAACTAGGTGCCTGTGGGTGTCCACGTGTGGTATGGACATGTATAGAGATTGAACGTTCACAGTAAAGATGAAGTACTGGGGCCAAGGGAACTGGAAGTTTCGAAGAGATGGAGGGTGTGGAATGCATTGCCAGAGAGAGTAGTGGAGTCGGCCTCATTCGGGGCATTTAAGCGGCTATTAGATAGGCGTATGTATGATAGTATAAGGTGGGATGGAGGTTAGATTGACCTTAGGTTTAGGGTAAAAGTTCGGCACAGCATCGTGGGCCAAAGGGCCTGTACAGTGCTGTAGAGTTCTATGTTCTACGTTCTAAGTGCACATGAACAACAATGTCCCTCTGATACTCTGAATCACGCCCTACCTCCCCCTTGATCATGAACCCACCATGGCCCATTCAGCCACGGTCTCCCACACTGTCCATGACCTCATCACTTCTGCTGACCTCCCTTTCACAGTCTCCAGCCTTATAGACTCCAGTCCCATGCTGTCGGTTCTACCTGCCCTCCAAAATCAACAAGCCCAGCCAACCCATCATCTCGACATGCTCCTGCCCCACCAAACTCATCTCTTTCTACCTTGACTTCATTCTGTCCTCCTTGGTCCAGGCAGTCCCCAATCTCCTCTAAACCTCCCACTCCTTAACTTAAATCTGTGTTCTCGATCATTGATCCCTCACCGGGGGGAGGTTTCTTCCTATCCACCTTGCCTAAGCCACTCAATTTTATGTATCTCAAGGACTGGTCAGGAAGATAAAATACGATATAGATAATAAAAGATGATGGAACAAAGCTGAATGGATTGGTGTTATGATATTGTTCAATGTTTATAAAATTGAATAGTAGAACAAGCATGAGACACAAAATGGACTGAACATGTTCTTACGATAATCAGTCAAGATAAACACACCATTTCTTCCCACAACCAAATTTAATCTCAAGTCCACCTTGAAATCAGCACCATGTAAAAGATTGCAGTGATTAGAGATTAACACTATCCAATGGCCTCCACAAAACTATTGGTACATGCAGTATTCTGCTCTTCCTACAATGATAGGACATGTCGTGTTCTAAGCAATGGGTCACATTAGAAAAACATAAGTTTTCATAATTAACTGTTTGCAGCCCATAAACAATGTCTAACTTATTTCTAATCTTTCAATGTCAGCTTTTTAAACTTTAACTTCTGGTACCAATCCACTGCTTTCTCCAGCCACCTTGAGCAAGATTCTGGCACATTGCTATTGGGTAGATAGTTCATTTGCTTCCTCTACCATGTGTTACCTCCCCATAGCTTACGACTCTGTATAACCTGATGTGTTTCATCAAAGAAACAGACCTGTATTTTCAGAGCAGACTTAAATATGGAATCAACTTACTACTGGTAGTAGGTTTCTTTCCTTGAAGTTAACTAAACAATTTGAGGTTTACTTCTAAGTAGCACAGAAATTGAATAGTGGTGAAAAAAATCCATTTCTCAAAGCTTTCCATCTTGTACTCATCAAGACATTGAGAGGAAGATACCAATGTTGCCTACCTTTCCTGTGGTACTGCAAACCAGTACTCATGCTTCCTGTCCCTCTGGGCATACTGCTGCATTGATGCACTTGCTACTGATACAAACGTCTTCCGCATGGGCTTCCCAACTCTCAAACGTAAGAACCTGTGTGATCGATTCCACTTTTTTTCTTTTGGTATGGCACTACCTGAGATTCAATGTTAAACAAAGTTAATCCCTTTGTTTGTAAGTTTAGACTTCTATTTAAGACATAGCAAATATATAATGAGAGGTATTTTGATAGGAATATCAAAGGCACTATCGCCAAATGGTTCGTATACATTATGGCTGTCAATGGCTAAAAACAAGGTCCACAGAGGGGTTCTGACTGACCTGTGACAGTACTGGAGGAGCCGATCCAGTCCAAGCCCACAGATAAGCATTAGGCCCATGGAGGGTTACAAGAGGCACTGTTGTAAACATTTGAAACACAGGTAAGCAGAAGGGGAAGATTCAGTAAAGAATCACTGCTCCATTCACTGCATGTTTTCTTTTCCGTATTTTCTGATGATAGGTTGATTTGTGTGGGAGTGAAACAGTCAGTGATTGGAGTAATGGCAAACAATGTGAAAGTGAAATCTATGTTTCAACGTTGTGCCAAACCTTATATTTCCAAAATATGCTCGCCCTAAAGGAGGCAAAATTGAAAATGCAAACCTCACAAGGGTGAACACCTCTAATGGAGACCATGTTAAAAACACTACAGCAGCATTCAACAGTAGTAATTTTTCAGATAAATACTTGATGGGGCCAAACAGTGCACAGCAATAAGGAACATGTAAGACAGTGGGACTAGTTGGAAAGACTCCTGTCAGATTTCATCAGTTCAAAAATACATATGCTGACATCATGCAATAATATATAGAATCACATTTCATTTAAAAGAAGTTTTGACTTGTCTACACACCAGATGTTCAAAAACCTACTCTAAGGTTGCTTCCTGAGCTCACGAAACATTCTTCACTTGTATAAATAGGAAAGAGGATTATCATGGAAACCGGACAGAATTCAGTTCCAATTCCCTTCCATGGCTCAGCATGATGAGATGCTGACAGATATTAGCAATGGTTTGCATGGATTGACACTACAGTGATCATAGTTTCATTGGTTTTAAGATAATTATAGGTAAAGTTAAGACTGGTCCTCAGGTGTAAGTGCTAAATTGGGAAAGGCTAATAATAATAATAATGAGACAGGATTAGGAAAATTTACATTGGGGATAACTGTTTGAGGGTAAACCCACATAGACCACAGAATCCCTACAGTGTGGAAACAGGCCCTTCTGGCCAACAAGACCACACCAACCCTCAAAACATCCCACCCAGACCTATTCCCCTTTAACCCCTTAAGCAGCACAGTGGTTAGCACTGCAGCCTCACAGCACCAGGGACCCAGGGTTGATTCCAGCTTCAGGCGACTGTCTGTGTGGAGTTTTGCACATCCTCCCCGTGTCTGCGTGGGTTTCCTCCAGGTGCTCCAGTTTCCTCCCACAGTCCAAAGAAGTGCAGGCTAGGTGGATCGGCCATGCTAAATTGCCCGTAGTGTTCAGGGGTGTGTAGGTTATAGTGGGATGGGTCTGGGTGGGATGCTTCAAGGGGCAGTGTAAACATGTTGGGCTGAAGGGCCTGTTTCTACACGGTAGGGAATCTAATCTAATCTTAGTACCCCCACCCCACCCCAGCCCAGATAAGCAAGGCATCCCTGAACACTACAGGCAATTTAGCGTGGCCAATCCACCTAACCTACACATTTTTGGACTGTGGGAGGAATCTGAAGCAACTGGAAGAAACCCACGCATACACAGGGAGAATGCGCAAACTCCTCATAGGCAATCGCCCGAAGGTTGAATCAAGTCTGGGTCCCTAGTGCTGTGAGGCAGCAGTGCTAACCACTGAGCCACTGTGCTGTGATATCTGACATGTGGGACTCTTAAAGACCAATTGTTCCGAGTTCAGAACCAGCATATGCCCATGAGGATATAGATGAGGATGGCAAGATTTAGAACCCCTAGAGGGCAAGAGATATTATAAGTTTAGTCAAAAAGGAAAAAGAAGCATATGTAAGCTTTAGGAAACTGATATCAGACAAGGCCCTGAAGGATGTAAAGAAAGCAAGAGATAAACTAATTCCTTAAACAAGGAATTAGGAAGGATAATACAGGCCATGAAACATTCTTGGCAAGTAGAATTAAGGAGAATCCCCTGACATTTTATAATGTATATTAGGAGCAATGGGAGTAACAAGGGAAAGGGTAGGTCTTCTCAAGAACAAAGGAGGGAAATTATGCATGGAGCCAGAGGAAGTGGGTGTGATCCTTGATAAGTGATAATGGGAACTGCAGATGCTGGAGAATCCAAGATAACAAAGTGTGGAGCTGGATGAACACAGAAGGCCAAGCAGCATCACAGGAGCACTAAAGCTGACATTTCGGGCTTAGACCCTTCATCGGTGTGATCCTTTGCATTGCTATTCACCAAGGAGAAAGACATGGCTGATGGTTAGATTAGGGACGGGTATATTGATATTCTAGGCCATTTTGTCATTAAGAAGGTCGTAGTGCTTTGGCCTCCTGAAAAACATTAAAGTAGGCAAGTCCCCAGGGCCTGATGGGATCTATTGCAAGATACTGAAGGAGGTAAGGGGCTTGCTGGGGCCTTGACAGTGATAGTTATGTCCTGTTTAACTACAGGGGAGGTTCCAGAAGACTGGAGAACAGAGAATGATGTTCATTTGTTTAAGAAGGGCAATAGGGATAAACCAGGAAAATATAGGCCAGCGAGCCTCCCATCAGTGGTAGGGAAATTACTGAGGAAGATTCTTAGGAACAGGATGTACTTGTCTTTGGAAACAAATAGACATATTAGGAATAGTCAACATGCTTTGTGCAGAGGAGGTCTTATGTCACAAAACTGATACAGCTTTTTTGAGGAAATGATGAAAATGATTGATCAGGGTAGGGTGGTGGATACAGTCTACATGGACTTTACTAAAACATTTAAAAAGGTCCCTCATAGTATGGAGAAGATTGGGTCACATGGGATCTATGGTAAGTCGGTAAACTGGATACAAAATTGTCTTGGGAATAGAAGACAGAGGGTAGTTGTGGAGACAGTTTTCTAACTGGGTGTTTGTGACTAGGGGCGATCTGCAAGGATGACTGCTGGGATCTCTGTTGCAGGCACTCTGGTAAATCTGCAGATGACATGAGCTTGGCGGAGTTGCCAATAGTGCAGAAGATTAACAAAGAACAGTACAGCACAGGAATAAGCCCTTCAGCCCACACATTATTCCCTTGCATACTTAAAGTGTCTTCATTTACAGGATCCATATCCCTCCAATCCCTTCCTATTCATGTATATGTCCAGTTCCTTCTTGAAAGCTGCTATTCTGTCTGCTTCCAGCTCCTCTGGAAATGCATTCCAGGTACTCACCACCCTTTGTGTGGAAAAACTTGCCTTGCACATCTCTTTTAAACTTCCCCCTTCACACCTCGAATCTGTGTATCCAGTAATTGACCCCTCCACCTTGTGAAAAAACCTCATACTTTCCACTCTATCTATGCCATTCATAATCTTCTAAACTTCTAGGAGATTGCCCCTCAACCTCCTACATTCCAGTGAAAACAAGCCCAGTTTATCCAACTTTTCTTCATAGCTAAAATCCTCCATGTCAGACAACATTTTCTGTAAACCTTTTCTGTACCCTCTCCAAAGCATCCACATTCCTTTGGTAGTGTGGTGACCAGAACTACGCAATATTCCAAATGTAATCTAGTTAAAGGTTTACAAAGCTGGAGCATAACTTCTCGACCCTTGTACTCAATGCCCATTCCGATGAAGGCAAACATGCCAATAGGCCTGTTTTATCACCTTATTTACCTGCTCTGCCATCTTCATTGATCTGTGGACATGCACACCTAGATCTCTCTGCATATCAGTACTCCGAAGGGTTCTGCCATTCACTATATAATTTCCTAACTTGACCTTCCAAAATGCATCATCTCACATTTGTCTGGATTAAACTCCATCTGCCATCCACACACCAAAAATGTGTGTACACACACACACACACATCAAAAAGCCACACACACAGCCCAGGTATTGAACTTCAACAGTAACCATCCCAGCACACACAAACGAAGCCGTGTGCTACTTAAACGGACAACAACACACTGCAGTAGATGGAACAATGCCAAGAGGAGGGGGAGGAATACCTCTTCCAAGTGTTCAAGGATAATGGATATCCAAAGAACTAGGTCAGGCGATGCCTACAGGAAGAGCATCACAAAGATTCTTCACGCCCCAACGCGCTCATCACACTACCCTACATCAGGAACACATAAGAACTTACCACAAAACTTCTACAACAGCTGGGCATCAGAGTGGCACACAAATCCACATGAACCCTACAACAAGTGCCTACCTGAACTAAAGGCCCACTCCCCACCATGGACAGGACCAATGTCATCTACAAGATCCCCTGTAGGGACTGTGAGAAACACGACATTGGACAAACAGAAAGGAAACTAACAACAACAGTACATGAACACGAACTGGCTACAAAAAGACATGACCAATACTCACTCATCTCAATCTACTCCACTCATCTCAATCCACATGGACAAGGAGAACCATGACTTTGACTGGGATAACACCAAGATCCTGGGACAGGCTAGGCAGAGGCAAGCACGAGAATTCCTGGAAGCATGGCACTCTATGAAGCAGGCTATTAATAAACTCATTGAACTCAACCCCATATACATTCCACTACGGAGGAAACTCAGAAGTGAGGCAATCCATCGCAATGGACCCCAGAGTTTAAAAGCCAGGTGGGAAAACACACCGATGTTTCATCAGAGGCTGCATTGAGGATGTTACCAAGCACTGTAATGAAATGTCTGTGGAACAACAAACCAGCCTGGTGAACCAACCAGCCTCACACCCACAACCCGAACTACAAATCAACTCCAAAACCTCAGCAACATCAACCCTTTTCCCTCATCAACTATCTTTGTCACCTCCTCAGGAAACTTGACCAAATTAGTGAGGCATGACCTCCTGAGTACAAAACCGTGCTGTTTATTGCTAACCAGTCCATTTGCTTCTAAATGCATATAGATCTTGTTCCTGTGAATCTTTTCAAATAATGTCCCTACTGCTGACATGAAGCTCACAGGCCTGTAATTTCCTGGAATATTCCTGCGCCCTTTTCAAACAATGGGACAACATTAGCTATTCTCCAGTCTTCTATTTAAATGCTTCTTAAATTTTGCTATCATATTTGTTTCAGCCACCTCCCCTTGTAGCTTATTCCAGGCATATATCACATATTTGTTTCTTAAGAAAAAACTTGCCTCACACATCTTTAAACATTCCCCCTCTCACCTTAAACCTCTGCCCCCTAGTATTTTATGGCATCATCCTGGGGGAAAAGACTCTGCCTGTCTGTCTATTTATGTCTGTCTTAAATTTATAGACTTCAGCTGCATCACCCCACAGCGTCGAGTGTGCTCTTAGAAAAATAATCCGAGTTTGTCCAACCACTGTGTGTAATTGATAAATTCCAGTCTAGGCAACATCCTGGTCAACCTCTTCTCCATTTTTATGATGTCTCAAAGGGAAGTGCAAGAATACAATGGCTTATTTTTAAATGGGGAAGTTTGATTGCATGGAGAAAGAGGCAGAGAGAGGCCTTGAGACTGAGTCAGTTAGGCCATGTGCACAATGGCAGCCTCAGAAGTTGTGACTCCAAAGTTTTGGCTTCAGACTTGACTTGAGGAAGTCATGTTTTAGTATCAGGGCAATGCTCCAGCACTGTACCATTGCTACCCAACATGTGGCTAACCTGAACAAAAGTGATGATTAAATACCTGCAACAATTTCAGAAAGTATTAGGTGCTGCTCAGAGAAACCAAATGGTCACTCTAAGTAGATAAAACTGGACCTTACAGCCTAATCATTGTCTGAGGCCTCAAGATACCAAAAAAGACAAAATGGAAATGTGATGGTAAGTGCAATGATTTTAATGAGGTCAGTCAGGTGGATCTCACAGAATGAGTTCCTGATTGGCACTTTTAATCTACTCCAATCAGGGAACGCTGGCGGACGTACAAAAAGAGTGAGGATTAGAGGTACTGTATGAGACAGGCAAGGATGTTCATGCATGAATAAAGGGTGACTTTGTGATAGGATCCTGACCTCTATGGAGTTATTTCAGGGGAATGAGACTAAAGCATGATCCTGAGCAAACTCACTGGCAACAGTCAAGTTTCACGAGGTGAAATTGGTTGAAAGAGGTTCACCCAGATTGAAAAATATTCATCCAATTAGAAAATGGTTGTTTGGCCAATTTTTCAGGAGGGTCTTGGAACTACAATATCATGACAGAAACTTGGGCAACTCAAGGACAGGAATGGTTGGAGGAAGTTGCTGGAATGTGATGCTTTAAAAGAAATAGGGAGGGTGGTAAAGAGGCAGGAAGTGGCATTGCTAGTCATGGCTAGTGTAGAAGCTATTGAAAGGCAGTTCAAGAACGACATGTCTATACACTAAGTTTGGGTTGAGATCAGGAACAAGAAAGGAGCAGTCACTTTGTTGGTTTTTTTTTAAACAGACACATTAATAGATGCAGAGAAACAGAGGACTGGAATAGGAGGCAGATACTGGAAAGGTGCAGAAGTCACAGGGTTGTAGTCACGGATGACTTCAACTTCTCAAATATTGATGTGAAACTGTTCAGTTGTAATAGTTTAGATGGAGTTGATTTTATCCAGTGCGTTCAGGAAGGATTCCTGACAGTATGTAGATAGACCAACATGATGAGAGGCCACTTTGGATTTGGTGCTTGGCAATGAATCAGGCTAAGTGTTAGACCTGTTGGTAGGACAGCATTTTGGTGGCAGCGATCAATAACTCTGTTACTTTTACAATAGTCATGGAAAAGGATAGGTACATAAAGCAGGGTAAGGTTTATAATTAGGGGTAAGGGTAATTATAATTCTGTTAGGCAAGAACTAGGTAACATAAAATGGGAACAGCTGTTGTCAGGGAAGAGCACAATTGAAATGTAAAGATTGTTCAAGGAATGCATACTGCGTGTGCTCGATACGTTTGTTCCTAGCAGGCAGGGAAGATGCGGTCGAGTGAGAGATCCTTGGTTCTCAATAGAAGTCGAATGACTAGTTAAGAGGAAAAAGAATGCTGATACAAGAACATAGAACATAGAGCATTACAGCACAGTGCAGGCCCTTCGGCCCTCGATGTTGCGCCGACCTGTCATACCGATCTGAAGCCCATCTAACCTACACTATTCCATGTACATCCATATGCTTGTCCAATGACGACTTAAATGTACTTAAAGCTGGCGAATCCACTACTGTTGCAGCAAAGCGTTCCATTCCCTTACTATTCTCTGAGTAAAGAAACTACCTCTGGCATCTGTCCTATATCTTTCACCCCTCAATTTAAAGCTATGTCCCCTTGTGCTCGCCATCACTATCCTAGGAAAAAGGCTCTCCCTATCCACCCTATCTAACCCTCTGATTATTTTATATGTCTCAATTAAGTCACCTCTCAACCTTCTTCTCTCTAACAAAAACAGCCTCCAGTCCCTCAGCCTTTCCCCGTAAGACCTTCCCTCCAGACCAGGCGACATCCTAGTAAATCTCCTCTGCACCCTTTCCAAAGCTTCCACATCCTTCTTATAATGCGGTCACCAGAAGTGTACGCAATACTCTAAGTGCGGCCGCACCAGAGTTTTGTACAGCTGCAACATAGCCTCTTGGTTCCGGAACTCGATCCCTCTATTAATAAAAGCTAAAACACTGTATACCTTCTTAACAGCCCTGTCAACCTGGGTGGCAACTTTCAAGGATCTGTGTACATGGACACCGAGATCTCTCTGCTCATCTACACTACCAAGAATCGTACCATTAGCCCAGTACTTTGCCTTCTGGTTACTCCTACCAAAGTGCATCACCTCACACTTGTCCGCATTAAACTTCATTTGCCACCTCTCAGCCCAGCTCTGCAGCTTATCTTTGTCTCTCTGCAACCTACAGCATACTTCGTCACTAACCACAAGTCCACCAACCTTAGTGTCGTCTGCAAATTTACTAACCCATCCTTCTACACCCACATCCAGGTCATTTATAAAAATGACAAACAGCAGTGGACTCAACATCGACCCTTGCGGTACACCACTAGTAACTGGTCTCCAGGATGAACATTTCCCATCAACTGCCACCCCCTGTCTTCTTTCAGCAAGCCAATTTCTGATCCAAACTGCTATATCTCCCACAATTCCATTCCTCCGCATTTTGTACAATAGCCTATTGTGGGGAACCTTATCGAACGCCTTGCTGAAATCCATATACACCACATCAACCGGTTTTCTCTCAACTACCTGTTCGGTCACCTTCTCAAAGAACTCAATAAGATTCGTGAGGCACGACCTTCCCATCACAAAACCGTGCTGACTATCCCTATTCAGTTTATTCTTTTCTAGATGATTATAAATCTTCTTATAACCTTTTCCAGCACTTTACCAACAACTGAGGTAAGGTGCACAGGTCTATAATTACCAGGGTTGTCTCTACTCCCCTTCTTGAACAGGGGAACCACATTTGCTATCCTCCAGTCATCTGGCACTATTCCTGTAGACTATGATGAGTTAAAGATCAATGCCAAAGGCGCGGCAATCTCCTCCCTGGCTTCCCAGAGGATCCTAGGATAAATCCCATCCGGCCCAGGGGACTTATCTATCTTCACGCTCTATAGGATTTCTAATACCTCTTCCTTGTGAACCTCAATCCCACCTAGTCTCAGTATTCTTCTCGACAACATTGTCGTTTTCTAGAGTAAATACAGTTGAAAAATATTCACTTAGCGCTTCCCCTATCTCCTCTGACTCCACACACAACTTACCACTACTATCCTTGATTGGCCCTCATCTTACTTTCGTAATTCTTTTATTCCTTAAAAACCTATAGAAAGCCTTAGGGTTTACCCTGATCCTATCCACCAACAACTTCTCATGTCTCCTCCTGGCTCTTCTGAGCTCTCTCTTCAGGTCTTTCCTGGCTACCTCGTAGCCCTCAAGGGCCTGTACTGTTCTACATTCTATGTTCTTGGTCTAGGCACTATCAAAGGAGCCAAGGCCACCTTGCATATTCACCAGGAAGCTATTCCTGGATTCTGAGAGGCCTGCCCAGTGGCATTTAGTTTTAGAGGCAAAAGTTGAGGCAGAAATGAGAAGGTTGGAAAGCGAAGGAATCATCAAACCAGTCCAATTTGAGCAATGGGCAGCATTAGTTGCACTGCTTTTGAAGCCCATTGAGTTGTTTTGCCTTTGTGGCAATTTTAAACAAATGGTAAACCATTTCTCACAGAAGGATAAAAATTCATCTGCCTATTCAATTTTTCACTGAACGGCAGACAACATTCTGCAAAGTCCACCTCAGGTCGCCATTTACCTAGACGATGTCCTGTTAACAGGGAAAACTAATAAGGAATACTTCGAGAAATTGGATATCGTCCTCAGTTGTTTTTCTAAGGTAGGTGCGTGCCCAAGAAGGGGAAAACATGTTCCAGGCTCCCCAGGTCACCTACTTGGGCTACAGAGTCATATACCTGTTGGAAGATGAAGAGAGGGTGATCAAATGTGCCTAGGTTCCCACGTCTGTCTCAGGAGCTTAGGTCATTCTTGTTCTGGTAAATTACAGAAACTTCTGTGGTTGGTTCGCCCACCGAGCTGGTTTATTAGTTCACACCCTGCTGGGTAACATCATCCGTGCAGCCTCGATGAAGTGCTGTTGTGTTTTCCCATCAGGTATGTGCACTCTAGGAATTGGTTACCTAATTTCTGTTTTTTTCTTTGCAGTAGTGTATACATAGGGTCTAATTCTACATGTTTATTGATGGACTCCTTGGTGGAAAACCAAGGCTCTCGAAATTCCTGTGCTTGTTTGTGTTTGGCCTGTCTTACAACCCTGGTGTTGTCACAATCAAACTGGTGTTCTCCTTATCTGTGTGAATGGAGACAAGTCCGTGCTGGTCATGTCCTTTTGTTGCTAGTTGGTGTTCATGTATTCTTGTGGCTAGTTTCCTTACTGTCCATCCAATGTAATTTTTGTCACAGTCTTTTCATGGGATAAAGTACACAAACTGGATGTACAGCTCAGACCCTTAGTCGCCGCCCTAGGCACACCAACACACAGGTTAGCCAAGGGGTTACAAAGAAGGTTAAAGTTAAAGTGTTTTTACGCAACTCTGTTTGTGGGTGTTTGGATGGTTGCTGTTGAAATTCAGGACCTGATCTGTATGTGTGGCCTAACTGTGTACCTTTGTCAGAAATAACCCATTGGCCCTGTGTTCTACCAATGATGTCAGGAATGGGAACTGTTCATTCTTTTCTTCTTCCCTGGTGAATTTGGTGCTCATGACAGTGTTGTTTATAAGTTGGTGTTTCTCTAGTCGAATCCGTTTGATGATGATGAAAATGTCATCCACGTGTTAGATCCATAGTTGAGGGTGAATCTGTGGAAGGGCTATGCTTTCAAGTCTCTGCATTGCCTCTTCTGCTATTAGTCTGGAGACAGGTGATCCCATGGGTGTCCTGTTGATTTGTTCATTCATTTGCCCAGTAAAGGTAAAGTGGGGCATGAGGCACAGTTCCAGTAATTTCAGCATGTTATCTGTGGAGATGGTGTCACTCGGATCATGTTCTTTCAGGAGTATTGCTTGGGTTTCTCTTTCCAGTGGTATGTCAATCGATGGGAGCAGGGTGGTAATGTCTGGAGGAAGGTATAGATGGTCTGATTAGCAAGTTTTCAGATGGCACTAAGATTGGTGGAGGACCAGATAGTGAAGGGGAATGTCGGAGAATGCAGCAGAATATAGATTGGAGAGTTGGGCGGAGAAATGACAGATGGAGTTCAATCCACGCAAATGCGAGGCGATGCATTTTGGAAGATCCAAATCAAGGGCCAACTATACGGTATATGGAAAAGCCTTGGGGAAAACTGATGCACAGGGAGATCAGGTCCATTGTACCCTGAAGGTGGCAACGCAGTTCGATAGAGTGGTCAAGGCGGCATACGGCATGCTTTCATTCATCGGATGGGGTATTGGGTACAAGAGTTGGCAGGTCATATTACTGTTGTATAGGACTTTGGTTCGACCACATTTGGAACACTGCACACAGTTCTGGTCGCCACATCACCAAAAGGATGTGGATGCTTTGGAGAGGGTGCAGAGGAGGTTCACCAGGATGTTGCCCAGTATGGAGGGCACTAGCTATGAAGAGAGGTTGGGTAGATTAGGATTATTTAAATTAGAGAGACGGAGGTTGAGGGGGGAACCTGATTGAGGTCTATAAAATCATGAGAGGTATAGACAGGGGTGGATAGCATGAAGCTTTTTCCCCCCCAGAGTGGGGAACTTAATTACTCAGGGTCACGATTTCAAGATGAGAAGGGAAAAGTTTAAGGGAGATATGCTTGGAAAGTTCTTTATGCAGAGGGTGGTGAGTGCCTGGAATGCGTTGCCAGCGGAGGTGGAGAAGGCAGGCAGGATAGCGTCATTTCCGATGTATCTGGACAGACACATGAATGGGCAGGGAGCAGAGGGATACAGATCCTTGGAAAATAGGTGGCAGGTTTAGACAGAGGATCTGGATTGGTGCAGGCTTGCGTGGATTGATCTCCATCTGTCATTTCTCCGCCCAACTCTCCAATCTATATTCTGCTGCATTCTCCGACAGTCCCCTTCACTATCTGGTACTCCACCAATCTTAGTGTCATCTGAAAACTTGCTAATCAGACCATTTATACCTTCCTCCAGATATTACCACCCTGTTCCCATCGATTGACATGCCACTGCCAAAGGGCCTGTTCCTGGTTCTCATCCTCGTTTATTCTTATGTCTTTGGAGAATTGAGGGAGTCCTGGGCTGAGTGGATTAAGTGAGGTCACTTACTGACAAGAGATAATGGGAACTGCAGATGCTGGAGATTCCAAGATAATAAAATGTGAGGCTGGATGAACACAGCAGGCCAAGCAGCATCTCAGGAGCACAAAAGCTGACGTTTCGGGCCTAGACCCTTCATCAGAGAGGGGGATGGGGGGAAGGAACTGGAATAAATAGGGAGAGGGGGGGAGGCGGACCGAAGATGGAGAGTAAAGAAGATAGGTGGAGAGAGTGTAGGTGGGGAGGTAGGGAGGGGATAGGTCAGTCCAGGGAAGACAGACAGGTCAAGGAGGTGGGATGAGGTTAGTAGGTAGCGGGGGGTGCGGCTTGGGGTGGGAGGAAGGGATGGGTGAGAGGAAGAACCGGTTAGGGAGGCAGAGACAGGTTGGACTGGTTTTGGGATGCAGTGGGTGGGGGGGGGGGGGGGGGGGGAAGAGCTGGGCTGGTTGTGTGGTGCAGTGGGGGGAGGGGACGAACTGGGCTGGTTGAGGGATGCAGTAGGGGAAGGGGAGATTTTGAAACTGGTGAAGTCCACATTGATACCATTAGGCTGCAGCCTAATGGGGTGTTTTAGCCTTCTTTGAACTAACCTGTGTTTTGGTGTGCGTGGGAAGAAGACTATGGGTCTGAGGGTACTTCCAGTTTGTGTATTTTTTCCATGCAATGACTGCGACAAACATTACATTAGACAGACAGGAAGGAAACTGGCCAGAAGAATACAAGAACACCAACTAGCAACAAAAAGACATGGCCAGTACTCACTCATCTCCATTCACACGGATAAGGATAACCACCAGTTTGATTGGAACAACATCAGGATCCTAGGACAGGCCAAACAGAGACAAGCAAGGTAATTTCTAGAGGCTTGGCTCTCCTTCAAGAAGGCCATCAATAAACATGTAGAATTAGACCCTATATATACAACATCGCAAAGAAAAAGAATCAGAAATGAGGTGACCAATTCTAAAGGACCCCAGAGTTTATATATCTGGTAGGAAGAGACATCAACGCTTCATCAGAGACTGCACTGATGATGTTATCCAGCAGGGTAATGAAACATCTTTGAACTAACAAACCAGCTTGGTGAACGAACCAACCATGGCATCCACAACCCGAGCTACAAATCTACTCCAGAACCTTTGACAGAAACTTCACACAGAACGTCGCATCCATACTGGCACCTTTGTATCAACTCCACAAAAAAACAGCTCACCTTTGAAAATGGTCTCGTAGACAAACCATAGCTTTCAGTAAACAGCTGTCATCCTCAAGGGTGTTGGCACACTATGATCCCAAGAAATGACATGCAATACCTCTCCGTATTGCATTTTGGATGGTATTAGTTCATAGGTGGCCCAATATAGTGGAACGCCCAACTGCTTATGCATTCAGGGCTTTGGCTAATGCAGAGTGCAGGAATATGCCCAAATAGAGAAAGAAGGATCGGCACTCATATTTGGAGTCTGGAAGTTCTACCAACAGAGATTAGTCATAATCACAGACATCCCATGTGTCTGCGTAGGTTTCCTCTGGGTGCTCTGGTTTCCTCCCACTGTCCAAAGATATGCAGGCTAGGTGGATTGGCCATGCTAAATTGCCTGTAGTGTTGAGGGATGTGCTGATTAAGCGCATTATTGGAGGATGGGTCTGAGTGGGACGCTCCATGGGTCGTTGTGGACTTGTTAGGCAGAAGGGCCTGTTCCACACTGTGGGAATCTCTCATCTGTGATTCTGTGATCTATGAGAAGAGCACCAGCAGTGCTGCCCACAGTTTCAGGCCCATTCAGTGGTTATGCTCTAATACTAAGTGCTTACAATTATAAGTTAGAGCACTGCCAGGGAGGCCTAGCTGTAAATGCAGATGTTGCAGCTGTCTCCCATTAGCAGATATGGCACCAGTCATACCGCCAATGGAAGAGTCTGTAATGATACTAAATTTTCTGGACAAGCTCCCAGTCACAGCTAGCCATATCAGATTTTGGACACAAACATCTAATCCTTTCGAAATTGAAACAACTGACATTGATGGGGGAAACCAAACAGGCATCAGATCTAGAACTGAAACCTTTTTTGAGCTTAGAGACTAGCTTCCCTTAGAAGATGCCATATTATCATGGCCGCAGAGTGACTGTCCCAGGCAAAAGTCCATTACAGTCAGCCAGTAGTCTCCAAAACGAAGATGCTGGTGAGAAGTTATGTTTGGTTGTCAGGCCTAGATGCAGACACAGCGGCATTGGTGGGGTTGTGCCCAGAGTGTTAACAAGAATAAATTACAGCACCAGAGATAATGGGAACTGCAGATGCTGGAGGATCCAAGATAACAAAGCGTGAAGCTGGATGAACACAGCAGGGTCTAGGCCCGAAACGTCAGCTTTTGTGCTCCTGAGATGCTGCTTGGCCTTCTGTGTTCATCCAGCTTCACACTTTGTTATCTTAAATTACAGCACCAGCAGCTTCCATCACATTGATAAACCTTGGACTCATTTGCAAGTCGACTATGCAGGTCATTTCTTGGATTCAATGTTATTAGCCATTGCAGTAGCCCACTCAAAGTGGTTAGACATGCACAGCGTCCATTCGTCAAACATCGGGAAGATGATAGAAAAACTGCTGGT
This sequence comes from Stegostoma tigrinum, assembly GCF_030684315.1. Lineage (NCBI taxonomy): Eukaryota > Metazoa > Chordata > Chondrichthyes > Orectolobiformes > Stegostomatidae > Stegostoma > Stegostoma tigrinum. The sequence goes on along the minus strand of NC_081358.1, from coordinate 64,173,719 downwards.
ATCTTCTGCAACATATGGAGTCCCGGAACTGTTAGTCACAGATAATCGGCCATCATTTTCCAGCAAAAAATTTGGTTATTTCTTAAAGTCAAATGGGATTCCATATTAGGACAGCTCCATACCACCCATTATCCCACAGCTTGGCAGAAAGAGCAGTTGAAACTATGAAGGCTGGATTGAGCAAACTGCCTCCAGACTCACTAGATACCAAGCCACCACAGTTCTTGTTTGATGATAGGAGCACCCGACATGCAGCAAAATGGACAGCATCAGATTTGTTAATGGGTAGAACACTGTGTACCAGGTTAACTGCAATCTTCCTGACCCTGGGGTGGAGGGTCCAGTGGCATCAGGAACTCCAATACCAGATCCAAGACTCCACCAAGTCAGAGAAATAGCTTGATACAGGGAATGAAGTTTGGTGTAGGAATTACAGAAATGTCCGAGCATAGGTAACAGGCATGGTCAACACAACGTCAGGACCAAAGTCATATGCAGATCATATGAAAGCCACGAATTCTTGAACAGTGTGGGAGCAAACATGCCCTGCCCCTCGAAATATTTGGAAGTCCTGCCTGGAACTCAGATTCACCCTCTCCCCAATTTCTGTGAATTAGAGATGGACACGATGGAAGAAGTTGTCTTAACACGTCTGCTGCTGAAAGGAGAGAGTAAAATTCTACCAAGGCACTCCTAGTGCAAGAGGAGAGTTCCCATGCATTACATGCTGCCTGTAGCGGACACTAAAATGCTCTGGGATGCTTTCCAAGTAAAAATGGCTAGCCTATGTCCACAGACTCGGAGGGGGAGGGATGTATTAAGTTCTCTAATTGGGGCTGTTCAGCTGGTACAATAAAGGAGCCCTGGCTAATATATGAAAAAGGTGTCAGTGTTGGATAAGTTATTGAAAGGGATCCCAGAGGACAGCATCTATGTGCATTTGGCCATGTAAGGACTGATTAGGGTTAGTCAGCATGGCTTTCCATGTGGGAAATCGTGTCTCGCAAACCTGATTGAGTTTCTTTTGAAGAGGTGACCAAGAAGATGGATAAAGGCACAACAGCAGGCTTTGTCTTAATGGGCTTTGGCAGAAGTCACATGACATTAGATTATAGTCCAATGGGTTTATTTGAAATCACAAGCTTTCGGAGTGCTGGTCCTTCATAACATAGAACATTGAACATAGAACATTACAGTACAGGCCCTTCAGCTCTCGATGTTGTGCCGACCTGTCATACCGACCTCAAGTCCATCTAACCTACATTATTCCATGTACGTCCATATGCTTATCCAATAATGACTTAAATGTACCTAAAGTTGGTGAATCTACTACCGTTGCAGGCAAAGCGTTCCATTCCCTCACTACTCTCTGAGTAAAGAAACCACCTCTGACAACTGTCCTATATCTTTCACCCCTCAATTTAAAGTGATGCCCCCTCGTGCTCGCCGTCACCATCCTAGGAAAAAGGCTCTCCCTATCCACGCTATCTAACCCTCTGATTATTTTATGTTTCAATTAAGTAACCTGTCAACCTTCTTCTCTCTAATGAAAACAGCCTCAAGTCCCTTAGCCTTTCCTCGTAAGACCTTCCCTCCATACCAGGCAACATCCTAGTAAATCTCCTCTGCACCCTTTCCAAAGCTTCCACATCCTGCTTATAATGAGGTGACCAGAACTGTACGCAATACTCCAAGTGAGGCTGCACCAGAGTTTTGTACAGCTGCAGCATAACCTCTTGGTTCCGGAACTTGATCCCTCTATTAATAAAAGCTAAAACACTGTATGCCTTCTTAACAGCCCTGTCAACCTGGGTGGCAACTTTCAAGGATCTGTGTACATGGACACCGAGATCTCTCTGCTCATCTACACTACCAAGAATCTTACCATTAGCCCAGTACTTTGCCTTCTGGTTACTCCTATCAAAGTGCATCACCTCACACTTGTCTGCATTAACGTTGGATTATAACCAGGTGTCGTGTGGCTTCTGACTTTGCCCACCCCAGTCCAACATTGGCACCTCCACATCATATACGGACTTTAGCAAAGCCTTCAATGAGGCTCCACATCGTAGACTAATCACATGGGATCCAGGGAGAGATAGCCAACTGGATACAAAATTGGCTTGACACTAGGAGACAGCAGGTGGTAGTGGAGGGTTGCCTTTCAGACTGGAGGCCTGTGACCAGTGGTGTGCCACAAAGATCAGTGCTGGGTCCTCTGTTTTATATCATTTATATGAACAATTTGGATGAGAATATAGGAAGCATAGTTAGTGAGTTTGCAGATGGCACCAAAAATTAGTAGTTTAGTCAGTGAAGGTTATCTATTTAGAGTACAATGTGATTTTGATGAACTGGGTCAGTGGGACGAGGATTGACAGATGGAGTTTAGAGCAGATATATGTGAGGTGTTGCACTTTGGAAAGGCAAATCAGGGCGAGACGCATATACTTAATGGTAAAGTCCCAGGGCGTGTTGCTGAACTTTGGTCCTTAGTTCCTTGAAAGTGGATTGACAGACAGAATATTGAATGTAGGGTTTGGTATGCTTGCCTTTACTGGTCAGAGCGCTGAGGAGTGGAGTTGGGAGGTCATGTGGCTGTACAGAACATCAGCGAGGCCACTTCTGGAATACTGTACAGTTCTGGTCTAGGATGAATGTTATGTAACTTGGAAGAGTTCAGAAAATATTTATAAAGATACTGCCAGGATTGGAGTGTTTGAGCTTTCGGGAAAGGCTGAACAGGCTGGGACTGTTTTCTGAACAAAGAGACCTTGGAGGGCAGGTTCATAACTCCTTGAACGTGGAGTCCCAGGTAGACAGAATATTGGAAAATGTGTTTAGTATGCTTGCCTTCATTGGTCAGTGCATTGAGGAGAAGAGCTGCGAGTTCATGGTGCAGCTGTACAGGACATTAGTTGGGCCACATTTAGAATACTGTGTGCAATTTTTGTCTCCCTGCTATAAGAAGGATGTTGTGAAACTTGGAAGGGTTTAGAAAAGATTTACAGGGACGTTGCCAGGGTTGGAGGATTTGAGCTATAGGGAGAGGGTGAATAGACTTTGGGCTATTTGCTCTTCCTTGCCGGAGGCCGAGGACTGAACTTATAGAGATTTTTTTAAAAATCACAAGGAGCACAAATAGGATCACTAAGGTCTTTTCCTTCAGGGTGGGAAATCCAAAATTAGAGGAGATAAGTTTAAGGTGAGAGGGGAAAGATTTACAACATAAAATATAGAACATAGAACAGCACAACATAGCACAGGTCCTTTGGCCCTCGATGTTGTGCTGATCTATTATCCGACTAAGATTAATCTACCCTGAATACCCTACATTTTATGATCCTCCATGTGCCCAACCAAGAGTCACTTACAAGTCTCCAAAGTATCTGACTCCACAACGACTGCCAGCAGCGCATTCCACGTGCCCACCACTCTCTGTGTGAAGAACCTACCTTTGACATCTCCTCTATACCTTCCTCCAATCACCTGAAAATTATGTCCCCTCGTAACAGTCATTTCCACCCTGGGAAAAAGTCTCTGACTGTCCACTCTATCTATGCCTCTCATCATCTTGTACACTTTTATCAAGTCATCTCTCATCCTTCTTCACTTTTCCAATGAAAAAAAGCCCTAGCTCCCTCAACCTTTCATCATAAGACCTGCCCTCCAGTCCAGGCAGCATCCTGGTAAATCTCCTCTGCACCCTCTCTAAAACTTCCACTAGGTCAGCACAGTGCCAGGGACCCGGGTTTGATTCCAATCTCGGGCTGTGTGGAATTTGCACATTCTCCCTGTGTCTGCATGGGTTTCGTCCCCATGCTCCGGTTTCCTCTCACTGTCCAAAGATGTGCAGGTTATGTGGATTGGCCATGCTAAATTGCCCAATGTACTCAGAGATGTGTAAATTAGATGAGTTATAGGGGGATGGGTCTGGGTGGGTGCTCGGAGGTTCGGTGTGGGCTTGCTGGGCCGAAGGCCTGTTTCCAAATTGTAGGAATTCTATGATCCTTCCTACAATGAGGTGACCAGAACTGAACACAATATTCCAAGTATAGCAGGAACTGCAAATGGTGGAGAATCTGAGATAACTAGGTATAGAGCTGGATGAACACAGCAGGCCAAGCAGCATCAGAGGAGCAGGAAGGTTGACGTTTTGGGCCTAGACCCTTCTTCTGAATTTTCCTGAAACGTCAGCCTTCCTGCTCCTCTGATGGTGCTTGGCCTGCTGTGTTCATCCAGCTCTACAATGTGTTATCTCACAATATTCCAAGTGTGGTCTAACCAAGGTTTTATAGAGCTGCAGCATAACCTCATGGCTATCAAACTCAATTCTCCTACCAATGGAAACCAACACACCATATGCCTTCTTTATAACCTTATCAACCTGGGTAGCAACTTTGAGCCATCTATGGACGTGGACGCCAAGATCCCTCTGTTCCTCCACACTGCCAAGAATCCTGCAATTAACCCTGCATTCTGCATTCAAATTTGACCTTCCAAAATGAATCACTTCACACTTTTCTAGGTTAATTCCATCTGCCACTTCTTTACCCAGCTCTGCATCCTGTCAATATCCCAATGCAACCTACAATAGCCCTGCACGCTGTCCACAATTCCACCAACCTTCGTGTCATCAGCAAACTTACTAAACCACCCTTCCTCTTCCTTATCCAAGTCATTTATAAAGATCATAAAGAGCAGATGTCCCAGAACAGATCCCTGTGGAACACCACTGGTCACCAAGCTCCAGGTTGAATACTTCCCATCTACTACCTCCCTCTGTCTTCTATTGGACAGCCAAATTTCCCTGAATCCCTTGCCTCCTTACGTTCTGAATTAGCCTACCGGGGAACCTTATCAAATGCCTTGCTAAAATCCATATACACCACATCCACTGCTCAACCTTCAATGTATTTTGCAACATCCTTGAAGAATCCAATAAGGCTTTTGAGGCATGACCTGCCCCTCAGAAAGTCATGCTGACTATTTTTAATCAAGCTGTACTTTTCTAAATGATCATAAATACTATCTCTCACAATTCTCTCCACTAGTTTGCCCACAACAGAAGTTAAGACTGACCGGTCTGTAAATCCCAGGACTATCCCTATTCCCTTTCTTGAACGAGGGAATAACATTTGCCACTCTCCAATCCTCTGGTACTACTCCAGTGGACAGTGAGGACACAAGGATCATTGCCACAGGGGCAGCAATCTCTTCCCTCCTTTCCCGGAGAAATCTTGGATAGATCCCATCTGGCCCCGGGGACTTATCTATCCTCATGCTTTTCAATATTTCTAGCATATCCTCCTTCCTAACATCAACCTGTTCAAGCATATCTGCCTGTTTCATGCTGACCTCACAAACGTCAAGGTCCCTCTTACCAGTAAATACTGAAGCAAAGTATTCATTAAGGACTTCCCCTACCTCCTCTGATTCTGCGCACAAGTTCCCTCCACTATCCCTGATTGGCCCTACCCTCAGTCTGGCTATCCTCTTGTTCCTCACATAAGCATAGAACGCCTTGGCGTTTTCCTTGATCCCTACCCGCTCAGGTTTTCTCATACCCCCTTCTAGCTCTCCTAAGTCCATTCTTCAGTACATTCCTGGCTACCTTGTAGACCTCTTGAGCCCTTGGTTCCTCAACCTTAAGTAGGCTTCCTTCTTCCTCTTGACTTGGTGTTCCACATGTCTTGTCATCCAAGGTTCCGTCACCTTACCATCCTTTGCTTGCCTCAGTGGAACAAACCTATCCAGTACCTATAGCAACTGCTCCCTAAATAGCCTCCACATTTCTGTCATGCATTTCCCCGAAAACCTCCAATCTCAAATTGTGCTCCGTAGTTCCTTCCTAATAACATTGTAATTTGCCCTCCCCCAATTAATATTTTCCTATACCATCGCATACTGCTCCTATCCTTCTCCGTAACTATCGTAAAGGTCAGGGAGTTGTGATCACTATCACTAAAATACTCTCCCACTGAGAGATCTGACACCTGGCCTGATTCGTTGCTAAGCACCAAATCCAATACGGCCTTTAGTCGGTTGATGCACATACTGAATCAGAAATCCTTCCTTGACACACATGAGAAAATCTGCTCCATCCAAACTATTTGCATAAGGAGGTGCCAGTCTATATTAGTGAAGTTGAAGTCACCCATGGCAACATGGGTGGTTTGGGGTGGCATGGTGGCTCAGTGGTTAGCACTGCAGCCTCACAGCACCAGGGACCCACGTTCAATTCCAGCCTTGGGTAACTGTCTGTGCGGAGTTTGCACATTCTCCCCGTGTCTGCGTGGGTTTCCTCGGGCGCTCCGGTTTCCTCCCACAGTCCAAAGTTGCGCAGGCTAGGTGAATAGGCCATGCTAAATTGCATATAGTGTTCAGGGGTGTGTGGGTTCTAGGGGAATGGGTCTGGGCGGGATGCTCCAAGGGGCGGTGTGGACTTGTTGGGCCGAAGGGCCTGTTTCCACACTGTAGGGAATCTAATCTAATCTAAACAACCCGATTACTTCTGCACCTTTCCAAAATCTGTCTCCCAATATATTTCTCAGTGTCTCTGTTGCTATTAGGCAGGGTCTATAGAAAACCCCCAATAAAGTGACTGCTCCTTCCACCCATACTGACTCAGTGGGCAAACACTCCTCCTCAACTTCCCTTTCTGCAGCTGTGATACCACCCCTGATTAGCAATGCCACTCCCCCATCTCTCTTACCTCCCGACCTAGTTCCTTTGAAACATCTCTCCCCTGGAACATCCGACAACCATTCCTGCTCCTGTGTTATCCAAGTCCCCATAATGGCCACAACATCGCAGCTCCCAGTACTGATCCATGCTCTAAGTCTGTCACCCTTATTCCTGACACTTCTTGCACGGAAATAGACACACCCCAACCTGTTGCACTAACTGCCACTTTGTTCTATCAACGGCTTATCCTTCCTCACAGATTCTCTGCTTGCTCTACCTGCCTGTACACTGGATACCCCAATCTCTGATCTGTAGCTCCAGTTCCCAACCCCCTGCCAACTAGTTTAAATCCTCTTGAAGTGCTCTGGCAAACATCCATCTCAGGGTATCGGTGCCCCTCCAGTTCAGGTGTAACCCTTCCATCCTGTAAAGGTCCCACCTTCCCCTGAAGGTATCCTAATGATCCACAAACCTGAAACCCTCTGTCCTACACCCCAGCTCTGTAGCCATGTGTTCAGCTGCACTTGCTCCCTGTTTCTGGCCTCACTAGCCCATGTCTGGCTATTTACTACTCTGCTCGTCCTGGCTTTCAACTTCTATCCTAAGTCCCTATATTCACTTTTCAGGTCCACATCCCATTTCCTAGCTATGTCATTAGTACTCTCCATCCCCCTTAAGAATCCTGAAGATTCGATCCAAGACATCCCTGACCCTAGTACCCTGGAAGTAACATACCATCTGGGAGTCTCGCTCCATGGTGGGCAGCACAGTGGCTCAGTGGTTAGCACTGCAGCCTCTCAGAGCCAGGGACCAGAGTTCGTTTCTCGCCTCGGGCAACTGTCTGCGTGGGTTTTCTCTGGATGCTCCGGTTTCCTCCCACGGTCCAAAGAGGTGCAGGTTAGGTGGACTGGTCATGCTAAATTTCCCGTAGTGTTCAGGGGTGTGTGGGTTATAGGGGGATGGGTCTGGGTGGGATGTTTCAAGGGGCAGTGTGGACTTGTTGGGCCGAAGGGCCTGTTTCCACACTGTAGGGAATCTAATCCATACCAGAGAATCTCCTGTCTGTTCCCCCAACCATTGAATCTCCTATCACTATCATTCTCCTATTCAATCCCTTCCCTTCTGAGGCTCACTGCCAGACACCTGGCTGCTATGGCTTTTACGTGGTAGGTTCCGCCACCTCCTCCCACCCCACCTCCCGAATAGTATTCAAAGCGGTATACTTATTATTGAGGGAAATGGCCACAGGGGGTCCCTGCACTGTCTGCCTATTCCATTTTCCCCTTCAGTCACCCAGCTACCTTTGCCATGTAACCTGGGTGTTACCACCTCCCTATAACTCCTATCTAATCGCTCCCCCCCCCCTACCCCTCCCGAATGATCCGGAGTTCATCCATTAAAAGGCACCAAAGAGGTAACCTTTTCATGCATAGAGTGGTGCATGTATGGAATGAGTCACCAGAGGAAGTGGTGGAAGCTGGTACGATTACAACATTTAAAAGGTACTTGCATGGGTAAATGAATAGGAAAGGTTTAGAGGGATATGGACCAAATGCTGGCAAATGGGACTAGATTAATTTTGGATATCTGGTCAACATGAATGAATTGGGCCAAAGGGTCTGTTTCCATTGCTGTATAGCTCATGACTCTAACTGAATATCAGCTATTTACCTTACTGCTGGCTAGCTCAAGCTCAAAGGAGTGGCATACAGGAAGGCCGAGCAAAAAAATAGCCAGAAAACTTCCACTGTCTGTTCAATGCATTGTAAACTTACTCCATCTCTTAATTCCATATGAAAGCCCACGAATCATAGCTGCAAGAGATACCTGAAACAGTAGCCTAACCCAATATCAGATTACACTGCTTTGAGTTATGAATAGGATACAAGAGGTTGAGTGCTCAAAACTGACTCTCGTTGTGTACATAAAATTGCTGCAGATCACTCTTATGAAGTTGTGTAAAAACGTCTGCATAATTCAAAAGCAGAATGTGTTCAAATGATTCTGTATTTTGTCCAAATTCCTTCTTTCCATGGTCTTCCTGTGGCATATGACTTCCATCCTGTCACTGGGAAAGGTGTTAGCAATTACACTTGGCAATGGGCTACTGTGAAGCTCTACGAAGCCTCAGATATTCCCTCTGGGTGGGCCAGAAGAACCGCAGATGCTGGAGTCAGAGGTAACACAGTGTGCAGCTGGAGGAACACAGCAGGCCAGGCAGGAATCAGAGGAGCAGAAAAATTAACATTTCAAGTCGAGACTCTTCTTCGGAAACGAGGAAGGGGAAGGGACCTCAGAAATAAATTGAGAGTGGAGGGGTTGGGCTGGGGAAGGTAGGTGGGATAGTGTTACATAATGCAGATAGGGAGTGGTGGGGATTGGTCCACGAGGTGTGAGAGGTGAAGTCTCAGAGACCGTTTTGTAGACAATCTGCGTGCTGTTTGTAACAAACATCATCTTCTAGTCGCAAACAAGTTTAACTCCCCTCCCACTCCCTGGGTGATGTGTCCATCCTGAGCCTCCTCCAGTGTCACGATGACACCACCCATAAACTGGAGGAGCAGCATTTCATATTCCACCTCTGGAGCCTACAGCCCAATGGCCTAAAAGTGGATTTTACCAATTTCAAAATCTCCCTGGCCTCATTCCATGACCAACCCTCCCTCTGATCCCCGCCTCCTTGGCCTGACACAACCTTTCTGTCTTCTCTCCCACCTCATTCACCAATCCCCACTACTCCCTACCTGCACTCACCTATTGCCATCCCACTTACTTTCTCCAGCCACACCCCTCCTCTCTCTATTTATTTCTGGTCTCCCTTCTGGTGCTCCTCTGATGCTTCCTGGCCTGTTGTGTTCCTCCAGGTCCACATTGTGACATTAGTTAGGAATTAGAGCATGTGAACCCTTGCTAGAACATAGAACATAGAACATAGAACTGTGCAGCACAGTACCAGCCCTTCGGCCCACAATGTTGTGTTGAACTTTTACCCTAATCCTAAAGTCTATCTAAGCCCCAGCCCTAACTTATACTATCATCCCAATGCCCAAAAGCTGCTTAAATGCCCCGAATGAGGCCAACTCCGCTACCCTCTCCGGCAATGCATTCCACACCCTGACCATAGAACATAACAGCGCAGTACAGGCTCTTCGACCCTCGATATTGCGCCGATCTGTGAAATCAATCTGAAGCCCAGCTAACCTACACTATTCCATTATCATCCATATGTTTATCCAAGGACCACTTAAATGCCTTTAAAGTCGGCGAGTCTACTACTGTTGCAGGCAGGGCATTCCATGACCTGACTACACTTCGAGTAAAGAATCTACCTCTGACGTCTGCCTTGTATCTACCTCCATTCACTGTAAAACTATACCCCCTCATAATAGCTACCTCCACCCTAGGAAAAAGTCTCTGACTATCCACTCTATCTATACCTCTGATCATTTTGTAGACCTCTATCAAGTCACCTCTTATCCTTTGCCAGTCTAAAGTGAAAGCCCTACCTGTCTCAACCTTCTCTCCATTCCAGGCAACATCCTGGTAAGTCTCCTCTGCACCTTTTCCAACGTTTCTACATCTTTCCTGTAATGAGTCACCCGAACTGGACACAATACTCCAGATGTGGCTAAGCAAAGGTTTTGAGTAGCTGGAGCATAACTTCACAGCTCTTGAACTCAATCCCTCTATTAACGAAAGCTAATACACCATACGCCTTCTTAACAACTTCATCCACGTGGGTGGTAGCTTTCAGGGAACTGTGGACATGAACCCCAAGATCCCTCTGCTCCTCCACATTGTCAAGAATTTTTCTGTTAACTCTGTATTCTACTTTCAAATGTGTCTTTCCAAAATGAATCACCATGCACTTTTCTGGGTTAAACTCCACCTGCCACTTCTCAGCCCAGCTCTGCATTCAATCAATGTCTCTTTGTAACCTAGAACAGCCCTCCTAACTGTCCACAATACGACCCACCTACATATCGTCTGCGAACTTACTAATCCACCCTTACACTCCCATGTCCAAATCATTTACAAAAATCACAAAGAGGACCCAGAGCAAATCCTTGCTGTACACCACTTGTAATGGAGCACCATGTTGAATATTTTCCATCCACTACCACCCTTTGTCTTCTAAAGGTCAGCCAATTCTGAATCCAATCTGCCACATTTCCCCCTATCCCTTGCCTCCTTACTTTCTACATGGTCCTACCATGCTGAACCTTATCAAACGCCTTACTTAAATCCATGTATACCATATCCACTTGCTCTTTCTTCATCCACGTGTTTGGTCATCTCTTCCAAGAATTCAATAAGGTTTGTGAGGCATGATCTACCTCTCACAAATCCATGCTGAATATAATGAATCAAACTGTGCCTATCCAAGCGATCATAAATCCTATCTCTCAAAGCTCTTTCCAATAATTTGCCCACCACTCATGTAAGACTAACTGGCCTGTAATTTCCTATTGCCCTTTTTGAACAAGGGAATGACGTTTGCCTCTCCAATCTTCCAGCATGACACCCATGGGCAGTGAGGACGAAATGGTCATCGCTAAAGGCTCTGTGATCTCTTCCCTCTCTTCCAACAGAATCCTTGGACAAATCCCAGCGGGCCCCAGGGACTTATCTATCTTCAAGTTCCTCAAAATTCCTAGCACATCTTCCTTATTAGCATCCACCTCCTCTAGCCTACCAGCCTGTTTCACACTGTCCTCCTCTACAACTAGGTCCCTCTCAGTTGTGAATACCGAAGAAAAGTATCCATTAATGACCTCTCCTATCTCTTTAGGGTCCATGCACAAATTCCCTTTAGAATCCTTGATCGGTCCTACCCTTTCCCTGTCATTCTCTTATTCCTCACGTACGTGTAAAAAGCCTTGGAGTTTTCCTTGATCCCATGTGTCAAAGCTTTCTCATGCCCTCTTATAGCTCTCCTCAGCCCTTTCTTCAGCTCCTTCCTGGATGACCTGTATCCCTCTCAAGCCTTTTCCGTTTTTGGTTTCCTCAACGTTACATAAGAATCCTTCTTCCTCTTAACTAGTCGTTCGATCTCTATTGAGAATCAAGGCTCCCTCGCTCGATCGCATCTTCATTGCCTGCTAGGAACAAACCTATCAAGCACATGCAGTATGCATTCCTTAAACAATCTCCACAGTTCAATTGTGTTCCTCCCTGAAACCATCTGTTCCCATTTTATTTTACCCAGTTCTTGCCTAACAGAACTGTAATTACCCTTCCCCCAATTATAAACCTTACCCTGCTGTATGTAAAGTTGCTACTTTTTATTTGGGGTAATATGATGGCTCAGTGCTTAGCACTGTTGCCTTACAGCGCCAGGGACCTGGGTTTGATTCCACCGCCGTGCAACTGTCTGTGTGAAGTTTGCACGTTCTGCCCCTGTCTGCATGGGTTTCCTCCGGGTACTCCGGTTTCCCCTCTCAGTCCGAAGATGCACTGGCATCTTTGCTAACACGTGATTGGTCATGCTAAATTGCCCGTTATATTCAGGGATGTGTAGAGTAGCTGGGTTATAGGGGGAATGGGTTTGGGTGGGATGCTCTGAGGATCAGTGAGGACTTGTTGGGCCAAAGGGCCTGTTTCCACACTGTAGGGAACCTATGACGATCCCCACTGTTTTTCCCAAGGAGGACAGAAATGTACTTAAAATAGTAACTGAAAGACAAAACAGTTGTGTGACTGGAGACAAAAAAATTGAAGCTGGTCCTTCTCATTCCGAAAATAAGAACCATGTTATATCAAGTATACACATCAAGGCTTGAGTCCTAACGGGCCCCTCATGGTCACAGTACTACCTTTAATTTGAATCTCTAAAAACATCCCTTTTCTTCAACTACAATCTGTTTCATTGTACCAGTCCAAGCACAGAACTTTTAATTAATCAATATACCTTCTCCAGATCTTTTTGCAGCTTGCCCAGTTTTTGGCTTGATGTCTTTGTTGGTGGAATGTTGCACTGTTTCCCTCTGTTGCAGAGCATGGCTTTTCCACAGTTTTTGGAGTTCTTTCACGTCATTTGCAGAATCAGGAACAAACTCTTTGCCTGCTCTCCTCGACTGATCAGTATTCTCCTTCTTGCAGCTGCCCGATAAGTTAGAAACAGAAGCACTCTGAGTTGCTCTGCACTTGATACCCAATCCTTCAGCTTCAGCATCTTTGTGGTCACAAGTGGCTTGTTGTTCATCCTCACCTTGATGTGCAACATGACCATGATCATCAGGGTGATGTTTGTTTTTGGTGATTTCCATCTCCGGGTTTCCACTTCCCTTCATTTCAATCAGTTCATGACCATCATGATGCAACAGACTTTCAGCACTAACTTGCTTGGTCACTTTCACTTCCAATGATTCTGCTGATGCAGATTGGAGGCAGACTTCCCTTACAGACTGGTTCATGGTTTGCACAGACTTTGATGAGGCTCCAGATAACTTATCTTGTCTAAACTCATCACAGGAGGCCAGGTCTTCTCGGATTAGGGAGAGTTCAGATTTAGTGAACACATCTTCAGACAAGGAATGCTTTGTGCTTCTGGGAGCTGTGCTTATGCTATCATTCTCTGGGTCTTGTCGTTTGAAGTCCTCTTCAATAGCATTGTTTCTTGCTCTTTCATCTAACTGGTTTGCATCTTTGATTGATCCAGGACATTCTGGTTCTCTGGTAGAAAGAAAATAAAAAAAATTCAAATTCCAGTGTGACTCTAACTGATCATATTTCTGTGCTTGCACTCCAAATAATGTTTCACAAACTGCAGTCATCCTTCTTGGGGAATTCTTTAGGGATATTACATTCTTGAACCTCTTCACAGTTCAAACACTTTAAGTTACTCAGTTTTGAACTGCCTGTGCGTGGTCCTTGCACAAGACCATTCACTTAGCCATCCATTTTTCATAATTCATATTTTGTGTATTGAAACAGAAAAATAAATATACTGGGATAAATTCCATATAGATACAACAGCTCCAAAACAGACACGAAGGAGTTTTGTGAATCTTGCCACTTAATAAATGTACTTTTCTAATCGTCCTCCTGACATTGGCAACTTCAGACTAATTTTACTAATTTTCCAACTAACCAAATTACTTTCTGGCTGGTCGCTTAATCTAGCATCCTTCACGGACTTCTCACCTCAGCAGGATTTTCCTGAATCACTTGAGGAGTATCTGGTGACCATCTTCATCTAGAATTGGGCTCTCTTATAAGTGGAAACATCTTCCCTAGTTTTGACTTCGCCCAAGATTGTAAAGGCTCATCAGGCTCCTCTACAGAAAAGGGTCCCAGCCTGTTTAGTCTTCACTAACAAGTGTGCATGCACAAACTCTAGAATCATCCTTGTGTGACATAAGATGTGTGATTTATGTATAGGTTAATACCATTTATTTTTGAATTCTGATCCAGAGGCATGAGTTTCATGTATGTTTGAAGGGATTTAACGATTAACCTTGCTATATTTCTGCAGCATTGGTAATTTATTTTAATAATGTGAGATTAGAAAAGACTTGATGAATAATGGCTGTTGGTTACTTAAGGAAATTTTACTGTGAAAGTGTTAGATATTAGCCTCTAATTTAGGATGCCTGAGGACCTTTTGAATAGGGGAAGCACCAGCAGCTTGGAAGAAAAAACATGTTTTAGATTCAGTTTATACAGTTTTGCAGGATCTTGGCTGAAGCTGGATGCCTAATATACTTGTACCCAAGAAAGGGAAAAGAGAACAAAGAACAAAGAAAATTACAGCACAGGAACAGACCCTTCAGCCCTCCAAGCCTGTTTTTAAAAGTTTTAAAAATAGTCTACCTCACTATAAGGAGATTAGTCAAAGTTGCACATCAAAAATGTATGGTTAAAACTCTGAAGCTGAGCAGGTTTCTCAGTTGTATCAACATTAGAACATAAGAAACACAAGCAAGAGTAGGCTATTCAGCCACTTAAGCTTGCCCTACCATTCAATACGATCATGGCTTATTATGCTTCAGGTTGCCACAATTCATTCGTGAAAGATCTACATAACCCCAAAGCTCTGATCTTTCAAAAATCTATTGACCTCCTGTTTAAATACTTTCAGTGATACAGCCTCCATAACTCTCGAGTGGAGAATTGCAGACATCTCAGTCTTAATCTTATTCAATAACCAGACCTCATAATTTAAAACTCTCCCCTAACACGGAGTGAAAACATCATCTCAACATCTACCCTGTCAAATTTGTTTAGAATCTTCTATGTTTAAATAAGATTACCGTCTCATTTTCCTGAACTCTAAAGGATACAAGCCTAATCTGTTTAGACATTCTTTGCAAGTCAATCCCTTTATCGCAGGAATCATGCCACTGAATCTTTTTTGAACTGTCTCCAATGCCAGTATATCCTTTCTATTATTTGGAGACCAGATTATGCACAGTACTCCAGGCACAGCCACGCTGACTCCCAGTATAGTTGTAACAAGAATTCCATTCGCCTTAATTACTTGCTGTAGCTAATTTTGTAAATACTCTGAACCCTTTGTGCTGCACTTTGGGAGACCTTCACCATTTGAATAAGGTCTTTTATTTCTTCCTACATTAAAATGTACCTACTGAGTGTTTGCCCCTTACTAAGCCAGTGTCATTGTACAACTAAAGAATTTATCCAACTAATACTTTATGATCAAGTGCTTTTAGAATACTGCATGCTAGCATTTTCTCAAAACAAGTTTACAAACTGCCTCGTCTTTAAAAAGAAAAATACCTAAGTGATAATAGTGATGTTGATGATGCATGGATTGACTGTAAAATTAAAGTACAATGGCAATATGTTAAGATTAATTAATGGAAAGGTCAACAAAAGCCTAATTATGACAAAGCATTAAAAAATTGAGACTTCAAGCAACACCCAACTTATTTCAAAGTATTTCATTTGATTTGTAGTGACATTGAACTCACCAAACATGGATCTGTGTAGCTGAATTCTCATTACAAATACATCATTCAGGCAAATGGTTGGCAAGACCATTTAATTTCCAGGAGAGAAGTGCATTTAAGACTAATGTTTCAGAATTAACATAAACGACAAATCTAAAAGTTATAAAGACAGAAAGCTGGCTAAAGGGAACTGGGAAATTAAGTTAATGGTGGTACGGTGGCAGACACTTAAGGAAATACTTCATAAGACTCAACAATGATCGATTTCAATAAGAGAGATTTGCAGGGAAGGATGTGCAATCCATGAGTAACCTACGAAGATTCAAATCACATTAGAAAATAAAGCGTACAATTCTGGGAAGGTTAACATTATGTCAGACAATTGGAGAGAATGTAAAAAACAGCAAGGAATAAAATAATAACAATAATAATCAGGAAGAGCTTGGAGGGCAAGAAAAAGCTAGCTGGATTTAGTAAATCAAACAATAAGAGTTCTTTTTAAACAGTATTTAAAAAGGAACGGGGTCAGTAACAAGTGAACTGGCTTTTTATAGTTAGTTGAGGGAATCAAGGACGGAAAATGAGGAAATAGATGAATTGAACAGAAATTTTGCAGCTTGTCTTCATTTCAAAGAACAAAGAACAAAGAAACCTACAGCACACGAACAGGACCTTCGGCCCTCCAAGCCTGCGCCAATCAAGATCCTCTGTCTAACCTGTCATCTATTTTCTAACGGTCTGTGTCCATTTGCTCCCTGCCCATCCATGTAACTGTCCAAATATATCTTATCTTAAAAGACGCTAACGTGTCTGCGTCTTCCACCTCCGCTGGCAACGCGTTCCAGGCACCCACCACCCACTGTGTAAAGAACTTTCCACGCATATCTCCCTTAAACTTTCCTCCTCTCACTTTGAACTCATGACCTCTAGTAATTGAGTCCCCCACTCTGGGAAAAAGCTTTTGGCTATCCACCCTGTCTATACCCCTCATGATTTTGTAGACCCCTCAATCTCCATCTTTCTAATGAAAATAATCCTAATCTACTCAACCACTCTTCACAGCTAGCACCCTCCATACCAGGCAACATCCTGGTGAACCTCCTCTGCACCCTCTCCAAAGCATCCACATCCTTTTGGCAATGTGGCGACCAGAACTGCACACAGTACTCCAAATGTGGCCGAATCAAAGTCCTATACAACTGCAACATGACCTGCCAACTCTTTTACTCAATACCCCACCCAATGAAGAAAAGCATGCCATATGCCTTTTTGACCACCCTATTGACCTGCGTTGTCACCTTCAGGAAACAATGATCTCTCTGCTCATCAATTTTCCCTAGGACTTTTCCATTTACTGTATAGTTCACCCTTGAATTTGATCTTCCAAAATGCATCACCTCGCATTTGCCCGGATTGAACTCCTTCTGCCATTTATCTGCCCAACTCTCCAGTCTATCTATATTCTGCTGTAATTTCTGACAGTCCCCTTCACTATCAGCTACTCCACCAATCTTAGTGTCATCAGCAAACTTGCTGAACAGACCACCTACACCTTCCTCCAGATCATTTACATATATCGCAAACAACAGTGGTCCAAGCACAGATCCCTGTGGAACGCCACTGGTTACAGGTCTCCAATTTGAGAAACTCCCTTCTACTACTACCCTCTGTATCCTGTTGCCCAGACAGTATTTTATCCATCTAGCCTGCACATCCTGGACCCCATGTGACTTCACTTTCTCCATCAGCCTGCCATGGGGAACCTTATCAAACACCTTACTGAAGTCCATGTATACGACATCGACACTACAGCCTTTCCCTCATCAATCAACTTTGTCACATCCTCAAAGAATTCTATTAAGTTGGTAAGACATGACCTTCCCTGCACAAAACCATGTTGCCGATCACTGATAAGCCCTTTTTCTTCCAAATGGGAATAGATCCTATCCCTCAGAATCTTCTCCAGTAGCTTCCCAACCACTGACGTCAGGCTCACCGGTTGATAATTACCTGGATTATCCTTGCGGCCCTTCTTAAACAAGGGGACAACATTAGCTAGTCTCCAGTCGTCTGGGACCTCACCCATGGCTAAGGATGCTGCAAAGATATCTGTTAAGGCCCCGGCTATTTCCTCTCTCGCTTCCCTTCAGAAACCTGGGATAGATCCCATCCGGACCTGGGGTCTTGTCCACCTTAATGTCTTTTAGGATACCTAACACTTACTCCTTCCTTATGTCAGCTTGACCTAGAGTAAGCAAACATCTATCCCTAACCTCAACATCCGTCATGTCCCTCTCCTTGGTGAATACAAATGCAAAGTACTCGTTAAGGATGTCACCCATTTTCTCTGAATCAGTGCATAACTTTCCTTCTTTGTCCTTAAGTGGGCCAATCCTTTCTCTAGTTACCCTCTTGCTCTTTATATATGAATAAAAGGCTTTGGGGTTTTCCTTCACCATGTTTCCCAGCAATATCTCATATCCTCTCTTAGCCCTCTTAATCCCTCGTTTCAGATTCGCTCTACATTCCCGATATTCTTGCAAAATTCCGTCTGTCTTCAGTCACCTAGACCTTATGTATGCTTCCTTTTTTCTATTGGCTAGTCTCACAATTTCACCTGTCATCCATGGTTCCCTAATCTTGCCTTTTCTATTTCTCATTTTCACAGGAAAATGTCTTTCCAGCACGCTAATCAACCTCTCCTTAAAAGCCTCCCACATATCAAATGTGGATTTACCTGCAAACAGTTTCTCCCAATCTACATTCCTCAGATCCTGCCGAATCTTGGTATAGTCGGCCTTCCCCCCATTGAGTACTCTTCCTTTAGGTCCACTCCTATCCCTGTCCATGAGTATTGCAAAACTGACAAAATTGTGGTCGCTATTTCCAAAGTAGTCCCCTCATGTAATATCAACCACCTGACTGGGTTCATTCCCCAGCACCAGGTCCAGTATGGCCCCTTCCTGAGTTGGACTACATACATACTGCTCTAGAAAACCCTCCTGGACACACCTTACAAATTCTGTTCCGTCTTGACCCCTAACACTGAGTGAATCCCAGTCAATGTTGGGAAAATTAAAATCTCCCATCACCACCACCCTGTCTCTCCTACACCTTTCCATTATCTGTTTACATATTTGTACCTCTATCTCACACTCGCTGTTGGGAGGCCTGTAGTACAGCCCCAACATTGTTACTGCATCCTTCCTATTTCTGAGTTCTACCCATATTGCCTCACTGCTTGAGTCCTCCATGGGGCCCTCCTTCAATGCGGCTGTGATATCGTCTTTGACCATTACTGCAACTCCTCCACCCCTTTTACCTCCCTTTCTATCCCGCCTGAAGCATCGATATCCTGGGACAACTAGTTGTCAATCATGCCCTTCCCTCAACCAAGTCTCAGTAATAGCAATAACATCATACCTCCAGGTGCAGATCCAAGCCCTGAGCTCATCTCAGAGGAATCAAATAACCTACTGCATACACTTTTAAATTCACAGTGAAGGAGAAATACACAGCAATTATAATTACCAGGAACAGAGTAAGAAAATTATCAGAACTAAGAGCTGACAAATCCTAGATCCTGATCGACTTCATCCAGGGTTCTAAAAGAAATGACTGCAGCAATACATCATACACAGGTTATTATTTTCAGAATCTTGGGAATTTTAGAAAATATTCTCAGATTGAGAAATAGCGAATGTGACTCCTTTTTGTCATGGAAAGACAGACATGGAAAAGCAGGAAACTATAGGCCGCTTAACCTAACAAACTAACTTGCTTTTCCTCTTTCACTATCATGAAATTCTTATTTTGTGTGGTAACAGCACATTTCAGATTGGCACGATGTAACAAGTGGAGTATCATAGGAATCAGTGTTGCGCATTTAATTATTTACGACCCATTTAAATGACGTGGACAGTTGCTTAATTTGCTGTTGATGCAAACATAGTTTGGAAAGCAACTTGTGGAGAAGAGATAAAGAGGTTGCAAAAAGAGGTTAAATGAGCAGATCAGGCAGCTTAGTAGTTAGCGCTGCTGCCTCACAGCGCCAGGGGCCTGGGTTCAATTTGACAATCAGGCAACTGTCTGTGTGGAGTTTGCACATTCTTCCGCATCTGTGTGAGTTTCCTCCAGATGCTCCAGTTTCCTCCAATAGTCCAAAGATGTGCGGGCCAGGTGGATTGCTAAATTGCCACTAGTGTTCAGGGATGTGTAGGTTAGGTGGGTTGCAGTGGGATAGGTCTGGGTGGGATGCTCCTCGGGTCAGTGTGGACTTGTTGGGCCGAAGGGCCTGTTTCCACACTGTATGGATGCTATGGGTTATGAGCACAAGTTTTGGCAGATGGAGCATAATGTGGCACAATGTGAAAATGTTCTTTTGACAGGAATTTTAAAAACAGCGTGTTATTTAAATAGAGAGGGATCTTACAACTCTGATGTATGAAGGTTGTCCTGGCATATGAATTAGAAAAAAAGGGATACAGGTGCAGGATGTGATTAGAAAGGCAAACAGAATGTTACCATTTACTCTGAGGGGCATACAATAAAGAATAGAGATGTTTGCTACAGTTGTACAGAATCATAAAATCCCTACAATGCAGGTGACCATTCGGCCATTGAGTCAGCACAGACCCTCTGAACAGAATCCACTCAGCAGCCCCACCCCCCATCATATCCCGTAACCCAACATTTACCATGGCTAATCCATCTGAAAGTAACACACTAGATGGAGCTGCTCAGGGAGAATGTCAAAACACCACACAGTCACTCAAGGCTGGAACTGAACCCAGATCCCTGGTGCTGTGAGGTTGGAGTGTTAATCATTGAGCCACCAGGGGGGGTCACATGACTCACCCTTAAAGGTTAGTGTTAAAAACATGTTTCCCCTTTTGTGAGGAAATGAAAAGTCTCCCATTTAAGAGAATGATTATGAGAATTGCTTCGCTGAGAGTTAGAAGTGTGGAGAACTCTCTTCACCAGCGAGCAGCCAGGAGAATTGAATATTTGTAAGGCAACAAATAGATTCTTGACTAACAAGGGAGTCCAAAGCTATTGGGTCGGCGTTAGCATCAGATCAAACTGATCTTACTAAATGGTAGCACAGGCTAGAGGGGCTTAATGGTCTACTTCTGTACGTAATTTGTTGTTCGCAAGTAACAATTAATCACTTAATAATCCATTCTGATCAGAAGTGGTGCATTTGAAATAAGTAAACCTGCAGCTTTTTCAGTCAGTGATGGGGCAAAGAAAGACAGGACCTCCAGACAGCCATTTTACTTCTTTCAGCAGGATATGGATAGCAGCTTAAGTTAGTTACCATTCCTGGAAACTTCATTATACCATGGTTCACAACAAACACATGCACAACATAAATTTCACGAATAATAAACATTGCAGCTTACACAGGCAAAGGCTCTTTGACTTTATTGTCCAAAATGTCACTGTACATGGCTGCTGAAAGGACCTCCTCCATGGGACACATGATGCCATATTCCTCACAGCCCCACTCCTTTATTAGAGGATCATGTTTGAGAGGATCAAACATAATGTTGTTTGGTGTCACAAGAAGTACTCCACTGACAGCACCCTGCAATGGAAAAGAAACAGGCACATTTGTATAAATCTCTTACATGATATTGTCTCTTTGCCTTACTCCAGGTACTGCTTTCTGTGCACTTCTAGTTCACTGAATGGCCAAGTTGCCAGAGTTTGTACACATTGAGCAGCCAAACTCTACAATGGAATCTGAGCAGATAATGATAGCTACTACTCCAATGTATTGCCAGTCAAGCTGCTTCACTAAGGTACCATCCTTTGGGATGAGATTTGCTGAAGTCCCATTTGCCTGTCCAAAAATTGACTTAAGCTTAAGGTCGGGGGCTCTTAACTGTTGGGGAACTTTCCAATTGTGGTGACCAATAATCTCAAAAGAGAGATATTTCATGCGCTTCTGAAACACAGGCATAAGCTGATGTGGTTCCCAGGGATAGTTCTCCCTCTCATGGGTGGGAAGGCCCCAGGTTGAACTCCCACTGCAGCATTATCGGCTACAAATGAATCAAACCAGACACCAAGAGGGAAGGGAAAGACATCAAGCTGTTAAACTACGCTGTAAACTTAAAATGATATGTCATAGTGAAAATGCTAGCATTTACATGATGTCAAATATTGCCCAGGTATTTTGTGCACACAAAAAGCAGAATAAATCTAAGCCAGCCAAAGACTACCCCGATTGGTCTACTTTCAATCACCAGTAAAGTGATGGAAGATGGGTCATCAAGCAGTGCTTGTTCAACAATAACCCGCTCACTGATGCCCAGATTCCATTCCACCAAGGCTGCTTAGTTATACAGTCACAGTCATACAGCTTGGAAGCAGGTGCTTTGGTCCAACCAGTGTATGCCAACCGACTCCCGAACTAAATGAGTCCCACCTGCCACATTCCTCCAAAAATTGCTTATTTGTGAAAATATCCAAACGTCTTGTAACTGTACCAGTACCCACCATGTCCTCTGGAAGTTCATAACAAATGACCCATTCTGTTTAAAGAAAACTGTCTCCATGTCTTTTTAAAATCTTCTACTCTCACTTTAAAAAATGTCCCCTCATCTTGAAATCCCCCAGTGGGAAAAGACATCTGCCACTCATCTTATCCATACCCCTCATTATATTATAAACCTTGATGAGGTCATCTCTCAACCGCCTATGCTCCAGTGAAAAAAATCCCAGCCTATCCAGCCTGTCCATTTAACCTAAACCCTTTATTCTTGGAAACATCCTAGTAAATCTTTTCTGAATCCTCTCTAGCTTGATAATATCCTTCCTTTAACAGGGAGACCAGAACTGGATACAGTACTCGAGAAGAGGCCTCACCAACATCCTATATAATCTCGACATGACATTCAAACTCATATACTCAAAAGTTCTGAGCAATGAAGGCAAGTGCGCTAGAAGTCATCTTACTCATCCTATCTATATGTGATGCAGACTTCAAAGAATTATGTAACTAGGTGTTATCAATTCTAGAAGGTGTGAAGGTAGATAAATCCCCTGGGCTGGTTGGGATTTTTCCGAGGATTCTCTGCGAAGCCTTTGGCCTTGATCTGAGAGTCCTCATTGTCTGCAGGTTTAGTACCAGAGGACTTGAGGATTGCAAATGTTGTGCCCTTGTTCAAGAAGGGCATTAGAGATGACTCAGGTAATTATAGACCCGTGAACCTCACGTTCTGTTGTCGGAAAAGTTTTGGAAAGGATTATAAGAGAGAGGATTTATAATCATCTAGCAAGCAACAATTTGATTGGAGATAGTCAACATGGATTTGTCAAAGGCAGGTCGTGTCTCACAAACCTCATTGAGTTTTTTGAGAAGGTGACCAAACGTGTGGATGAAGGTAGGGCAGTTGACGTGGTGTTCATGGACTTCAGTGAAGCTTTTGATAAGGTTCCACATGGTAGGCTATAGGAGAAAATAGGGAGGCGTGGGATTGAGGGAGATTTAACAGTTTGGATTAGAAACTAGCTTTCTGTAAGAAGGCAACGAGTGGTGGTTGATGGGAAATATTCAGCCTGGAGTCTGGTTACTAGTGGTATGCCTCAAGGATCCGTTTTGGGACCACTGCTGTTTGTCATTTTTATAAATGACTTGGACGCAGGCATGGGTGGATGGGTTAGTAAGTTTGCAGATGACACTAAAGTCGGTGGAGTGGTGGACAGTGTGGAAGAATGGTGCAAGTTGCAGGGAGACTTGGATAAACTGCAGAATTGGGCTGAAAGGTGGCAAATGGAGTTCAATGCAGATAAATGTGAAGTGATTCACTTTGGGAAGAATAATAGGAAGGCAGAATACTGGTCAATGGAAAGATTCTTGGTAGTGTGGATGTGCAGAGGGTTCTTGGGGACCATGTACATAGATCCCTGAAAGTTGCCACCCAGGTTGATAGTGCTGTTAAGAAGGCTTACGGTGTGTTAGGTTTTATTGGTAGAGGGATTGAGTTCTGGAGCCGTGATGTCATGCTGCAACTGTAAAAAACGCTAGTGCGGCCTCACTCGGAATATTGCGAGCAGTTCTGGTCGCCCCATTACAGGAAGGATGTGGAAGCATTGGAAAAGGTGCAGAGGAGATTTACCAGGATGTTGCCTGGTCTGGAGCGAAGGCCTTATGAAGAAAGGCTGAGCGACTTGGGTCTGTTCTCATTGGAGAGAAGGCGGCTATGAAGAGCTTTAATAGAGACATACAAGATGATCAGAGGATTAGATAGGGTGGACAGTGAGAGTCTTTTTCCGAGGATGATGAGATCAGCTTGTACGAGGGGGCATAGCTACACATTGAGGGGTGATAGATTTAAGATAGATGTCAGAGGCAGGTTCTTTACTCAGAAAGTGGTAAGGGTGTGGGATGCCCTGCCTGCTAATGTAGTGAACCTAGCCACATCAGGGGCATTTAAACAGTTCTTGGATAAGCATATGGATGATGATGGGATGGTGTAGGGGGATGGGCTTAGATCAGTTCACAGGCTGGCGCCACATCGAGGGTCGAAGGGCCTGTTCTGCGCTGTATTGTTTTGTGTTCTATGAATTCTTAAGTGTCTCTGTTCTAAAACACTACCCAAGGCCCTACTTTTAACTGTATAAGTTTGCTTCTTTTGCCAAAATGTAATACTTCACATTTATCCAAATTAAACTCAGCCTACCACTCTTCAGCTCATTGACCAAGATCCCTTTGCAGTCATAGATAACATTCTTCACCTTCCAACATACCAGCAATCTTGGTGTCATCCGCAAACATACTTTCTATATTCTCATCTAAATCATTTATATAAATGACAAACAAAAGTGGATCCAGCACTGATGGCTGTGGAACACGGCTGGCCTCTCGTCCAAAAAATAACCCTCCACTATCACTGTCTCCTACCGTCAAGCCAATTTTGTATCCAATTGGTAAGGTCACCCTGAATCCCACATGATTTAACTTTACTAATTAGTCCACCTTGCAGAACCTTGTCAAAGGCTTTACTGAAGTTCAAGTAAATAACGTCTACTGCTCTGCCCTCATCAATTTTCTTGGTTACTTCCTCAGAAAACCTCAATCATGTTTGTGAGACACGACTTCCCTCACACAAAACCATGCTACCTGCCCTTGATCATTCCTTGCCTTTCCAAATGCAGGCAAATCTTATCTTTCATAATCAACTTAACCACTACTGAAGCCAGACTCTCAGATCTATTGTTCCCAGTCTTCTCCTTGCATCCTTTCTTTAACAAAGGCACAGCATTAGCCACTCTCCAGTCATCCAGCACTTCACCAGTAGTTACAAATGATACAAATTCTTCTGCAAGGGGCTCTGCAATTTCCTCTCTAACTTCCCATAAAGTCATGGGATACAGCAGATCAGGTCCAGAAGATTTGTCCAACTTTTTGTTTTCAAGGGCCTCCAAAATATCCTCTTCTGTAACAAGAACTGTTTTTAAAACAGCAATGTTTTTTCTGGAGTTTTCTCGCTGGTAAAAACTGACGCAAAATATTCAGTTCCAGTACCCTGGGTCAGCATGTGTGTAGGAAGTGTCTCCAGCTACAGCTCCTGAGAGCTGGAGTTTCAGAACTGGAGACACTGTGGAACATCTGTAAAGATAGAGGGTTTCATGGGTAGCATGTATAGAGAGGTGGTTACACCGCAGGCTCAGACTCTGCGGGCAGGATGAGAATGGGTGACCACCAGACAGAGCAAGAGAGATAGGCAGGTAGTGTAGGAATTTACAGTGGCCGTTCCCCTGAGAAACAGATGTACCATTTTGGACACCGTTGAGGGGAATGACCTCTCAGGGGAAAGCAGCAACAGCCAAACTTGTTGCACCACAATTGGTTCTGCAGCAAAGGGGTGGGGTAAAACGTGTGCCAGAGCAATAGCTACAGGAGACTCAACTGTAAGGGGAATAGACGGGCGTTTCTTAGGCTGAATCGAGACTCCAGGATGGTATGTATCCTCCCTGGTGCTAGGGTCAAGGTTGTCTCGGAGCAGGTACAGGACATTCTGGAGGAGGAGGGTAAGCAGCTAGTGGTCATGGCAAAATTGGTACAAATAATATAGGTTTAAGAAATAAAAAGGGATGAGGTCTAAAAAGCAGAATACAGGGACCTTGAAAAAAAGAGAAGAAATCAAATCACCTAGGTAGTCAATTTCAGGATTACTACAGGTGCCATGTGCTAGTCAGGGTAGAGATGTCAGGATATATTGGATGAATACGTGTCTGAAAACATGGTGTTGGAGGAGGGTTTCAGATTTCTAGCGCATTTGGACCAGTTCTGAGTAAGGTGGGACCTGTAAAAATTGAATGGGTTACACCTGGGCAGGACTGGGATGATGCCTGGTGGAGTGCTTGCTACAGCGGTTGTGGAGGGTTTAAACTAATAGGCCAGAGGAATGGGAACCTACGTAAGGAATCAGAGAAGGGGGGAACAAGGACAAAAAAAGTGGTAGAAAAGGGAATAAGTGATAGACAGAGAAACCATGAACAAAATTCAAACAGGGCTATTGAGAAAACTAAGAGCAAGACAAACAATGTTAAAAAGACAAGCTTAAAGGTTTAGATAACCCAGTGTGAAGCTGGAGGCACACAGCAGGCTAGACAGCATCAGAGGAGTAGGAAAGTTGACATACAGATAGATGTAAACAGGTACAATATAATTGGGATTAGAGACAGGCTGCAGGGTGACCAGGGTTTTCAGTATTTAGGAAGGACAGGCAAAAAGGAAAAAGGTGGAGGAGTGGTATTGCTGGTTAAAGAAGAAATGAACACCATAGTGAGAGAGGATATTAGCTGACAATGTGGAGTCTGCATGGGTAGAGTTGAGAAATGCCAAGGGGGCAAAAAACATTAGTGGGTGTTATGTACAGACACACGCAAACTGCAGTGATGTTGGGAATGGCATTAAACAGGAAATTAGAGATGAATGCGATAAGGAAATATTGATGATCATGCGTGATTTTAATCTGCATGTAGATTTGGCAAATCAAATTAGCCACAACGCTATAGAGGAGGAATCCCTGGAGTTTATACATCATGATTTTCTTGATCAATTTGTGGAGGAACCAATTAGAGAGCACGCCATCTTGGACTGGGTACTGAGTAATGAGACGGGAATCATTGCCAATCTAGTTGTGCAAGACCCTTTGGGTATGAGTGACCATAACACAATAGAATATTTTTTAATCAAGATGGAGAGCGAGATCGTTAATTTAGAGACTAGGGTGCTGAATTTTAATAAAGGAAACTATCAAGATATGAGGCTTCAGTTGGCCTTGACAGATTGAGGAGAGTTACTTAAAGGGATGACAGTGGATAGGTCATCGGAAACATTCAAGGAACGCACAGGGAACTGCAACAACTGTTTATTCCTGTCTGTCACAAAAGCAAAATTGGTTGAGAGGGCCAATCCATGGCTAACGAACAAAATTACAGATAGTATCTGATGCAAGGAAGAAGTGCACAGGTTGGCCAAGAAAAATAATATCTTAGGACTGGGAGCAGTTTAGAATGTAGCAAAGAAGGACCAAGGGATTGATTAAGAAGAGGAAAATACAGTACGAAAGTAAGCTTGCGGGGAATGTAAAGACTGTCACTGAAGAGATTCTAATAGATACGTGAAGGCAAAGAGATTGGTGAAGACAAATGTAGGTCCCCTACAGACAGAAATGGAGGAATATATAGTGGGGAAAAAAAAATAGTTGAGCAAATGAATACATTCTTTGGTTCTGTCTGCACAGAAGAGGACACAGGTCAGATACCAGAAATGTTGGAGAATGCAAAGATTTAGAGAGAGGGAAGAATTGAGAGAGATCAATATCAGTACAGAAATGATGTTGGGCATTTAATGGAATTGAAGGCACATAAATCCCCAGGGCTTCATAATCTACATCCCAGAATACTTAAGAAAGTTGCTCTAGACATAGTGGATGCATTGGTGGGACCCCAGCTATTCATTATATGTATTAATAACTTGGATGAGGGAACAAAATGTGACCTCAAAGTTTGCTGATGATACCAAGTTGGGTGGGAGGGTGAACTGTGGCAAGGATGCAGAGATCCTTCAGCACCACTTGGACAGGTTGGGTGAATCCGCAATCAATGGCAGACGCAGTATAACTTCCGACAAATGGGAGGTTTTTCACTTTGGAAGCAAAACCAAGGCAGATTATCACGTCAATGGCTGTAAATTGGGAGAGGAGAGTATGCAGTAGGGCTTGAGTGTCCTTGTGCACCAGTTGCTGAAGGTAAGCATGCAGGTGCAGCAGGCCGTAAGGGTGGCAAATGGTATGCTGGACTTCATCGCGAGAGGGTTCAAGCACAGAAGCAGGGATGTGTAGCTGCAGTAATACAGGACCTTGATGAGGCCACACTTAAAATATTTTGGGCAGGTTTGGTCTCCTTTTCTGAGGAAGGATGCTCTCGCAGCGAAGGTTTACCAGGCTGATTCTGGGGATGGCAGAACTAAAGTATAAGGAGAAATTAGGTTATGATTGTTTTTGCTGGAGTTCATAAGTGAGGAATCTCAAAGTGACTTATAAAATTCCAACAGGATTAAACAGGGTAAATGCAGGGTTTATGCTCCTACACTGACTTTCTCTACAGCCCTGACTGCTGTTGCAAAACAAAACCATAACAATCAGGAAAAGCTTTGTTTTGAAG
Organism: Stegostoma tigrinum; assembly: GCF_030684315.1. Taxonomy (NCBI): domain Eukaryota; kingdom Metazoa; phylum Chordata; class Chondrichthyes; order Orectolobiformes; family Stegostomatidae; genus Stegostoma; species Stegostoma tigrinum. Next base: position 64,145,430 of record NC_081358.1, on the reverse strand, counting down.
AAAAAATAGCAGTCATGTCCATGCAATTACAACTTCAGAATTTTAATCATCACTTTAATCATAGATATTGTTTACTTGGACTTTAGCAAAACTTCTGATAAGGTCCACATTGTTGACTAAATGGTAACATTAGCTCACATGGGATTCAGGGGGAGCTTGCCAATTGGATCAAATTGCCTTAACGGCAGGAAACAAGGTATGATCGTGGAGGGTTGTTTTTTGGATAGGAGGCTTGTGACCAGCAGTGTTCCACAGGCACCAGTGCTGGGTCCACTTTTGTTTGTCATTTATATAAATAATTTAGATGAGAATATAGAAAGCATGGTTAGTAATTTTGCACATGAACACCATGATTGGTGGTATAGTACACAGTGAAGCTGGTTACCTAAGATTTCAAAGAGATCTTGACTTAAAAAAGACAAAGCAATTTTTTTTACCAGAGGGTATACACATGTGGAATATACTTCCTGAGGAAGTGACAATTGTGGGTACAATTACAATGTTTAAAGACATTTGGATAGACATATAAATAGGAAAGGTTTGGAGGATATTGGCCAGGAGCAGGCAGGTGGGACTAGTTTTAGTTTGGGATAATGTTCTGCCAGGGCTGGTTAGACCGACGGGTCTGTTTCTGTGCTGCATGACTCTATGACTATAATTGGATCAATGGGATGAAGAGTGGTCAGATAAAGTTTAATTTGAATAAATGAGGTAAAACATTTTAGTAAAACAAAGACAAGTCTTATACAATTAAAACTATGGCCTTGGATGCTGTTGTAGAACAGAGAAACTTAAAAGTTCAGGTACATAATTCTTTGAAGTTTGCATCACATACAGATAGGGTGGTTAAACGGAACACTTGCCTTTACTGCTTGGAGCTTTAAGTATAGGAGTTGAGACGTCATGTTGAGGTTATAAAAGATGTTGGTGAGGCCTCTTCTGGAGAAGGGCGTCCAGTTCCACTCTCCCTGATGTTGGAAGGATATTATTAAACTGAAGAGGGTTGAGAAGAGATTTACCAGGATGTTGCCAGGAATGGAGGGTTGGGTAATAAGGACAGGCTGGGATTTTTTTTTCACTGGAGCGTAGGGGGTTGAGAGGTAACCTTAAAAAGGTTTATAAAATAATAAGGGTTATAGATAAGGTACATGTCAGGTGTCTTTTTCCCCCAGGATGGGGGGATTTCACAATAAGAGGGCACATTTTTTAAAGATGACAGGAGAAAGATTTTAAAAAGATATGGGGCAATACACTTTTTTTTTTTACAGAGAGTATGGTTCGTGTGTGGAATGAATTTCCAGAAGTGGTGAATGTGTGTACAGTTTTATGTATCTAAAAAAAGACATTTAGATCCATACATGAATAAGTCATGTTTAGAGGTAGGTGAGTTTGGTTTGGGATTTGGTTGACATGGACTGGTTAGACTGAAGGGTCTGTTTCCGTGCTGTATGGCTATGACACTGATTGTTCCAATCCATAAACAGTTATAAAGTGTTACATATAAACAGAAGCTTAATAATCTATTCCAGACAAACTGTTACATAGGGAGTGAAAACAATTATCCATGCCTGGGAAAAGAGAGAGTTGAAGCTAGATGAACAAAACTGTTTCGACACCTGTTGGATTGGTTAACTGCCTCGCGCCATAAAGAAAAATAATTGCCCTACTGAAGAATTTAAGGAGTTAATTACAACATAGGAAAGCTGCGTCTTCAAAGAGACAGTCAATGCCAAATGTAACATGGAAGATATTTCTGATAAGAAGGTAAGCTGTAGATTTGGAATAATTTGAAAAAAAGGGTGTAAAGAATCATCAATAACATCACATCATAGACCTTATGGATGGAAATCTGTATAAGAATCCAAAACCAGAACAATTCAGCAGCAGAACTTTTAAGAATAACATTATAGAGGATCGAACTCTGGGCATTTCCAGAAACAGACACTGTTGGTCAGACTCATATCTAAACTCTTCCATTTACTCCGGTAATAGCCAAGTTCTTCCCAAAATCTCAGAAATATGATAAGTGTGCCTGCACCAGCTTTTCAAATGATCATTATCTAGCGCCAAATTCCTACTGTGTCCCTGTATTCTTGCACAGTGTTTCTACTCAAATAGTCCTCAAATGCCCTCTTGAATTAGCTCATTTGAACCTGCTTCCACAATTTTTCCAAGCAATGGATTCCATACACTATTTTGGATCGGAAATTGGCCTGCTGAAAGAAGACAGAGGGTGGTAGTTGATGGGAAATGTTCATCCTGGAGACCAGTTACTACTGTCCACTGCTGTTTGTCATTTTTATAAATGACCTGGATGAGGGTGTAGAAGGATGGGTTAGTAAATTTGCAGACGACACTAAGGTCGGTGGAGTTGTGGATAGTGACGAAGGATGCCTGCACGTTGCAGAGAGACATAGATAAGCTGCAGAGCTGGGCTGAGAGGTGGCAAATGGAGTTTAATGCAGACAAGTGTGAGGTGATGCACTTTGGTAGGAATAACCAGAAGGCAAAGTACTGGGCTAATGGTACGATTCTTGATAGTGTAGATGAGCAGAGAGATCTCGGTGTCCATGTACACAGATCCTTGAAAGTTGCCAACCAGGTTGACAGGGCTGTTAAGAAGGCATACAGTGTTTTAGCTTTTATTAATAGAGGGATCGAGTTCCGGAACCAAGAGGTTATGGTGAAGCTGTACAAAACGGCCGCACTTGGAATATTGTGTACAGTTCTGGTCACCGCATTATAAGAAGGATATGGAAGCTTTGGAAAGGGTGCAGAGGAGATTTACTAGGATGTTGCCTGGTATAGAGGGAAGGTCTTACGAGGAAAGGCTGAGGGACTGGAGGCTGTTTTCATCAGAGAGAAGAAGGTTGAGAGGTGACTTAACTGAAACATATAAAATAATCAGAGGGTTAGACAGGATGGATAGGGACAGCCTTTTTCCTAGGATGGTGACGGCGAGCACGAGGGGGCATAGCTTTAAATTGAGGGGTGAAAGATATAGGACAGATGTCAGAGGTAGTTTCTATACTCAGAGAGTAGTAAGGGAATGGAACACTTTGCCTGCAATGGTAGTAGATTCGCCAACTTTAGGCACATTTAAGTCGTCATTGGATAAGCATATGGACGTACATGGAATAGTGTAGGTTAGATGGGCTTGAGATAGGTATGGCAGGTCGGCACAACATCGAGGGCCGAAGGGCCTGTACTGTGCTGTAATGTTCCATGTTCTATTTCTATGCTTAATTTGCTTATTTTTATCACATTACCTTTGCTATTTTTGCACATCACTTTCACAGGTTATGGGTAAATATCTCTTAGCGCACAAGTAGGGTCAAGGAGATAGTAAGACAAGATAACTTTGAAGATGAGGCTGGTGAAGGGAGTGCATTCTGTTTTGCAGTATCTTTCAGGAATCATCTCCAGGGGTGACCTTTGTGTAACTTTTGGATTCTATTCAGTGCACTCTCATTTGTGCTCTTTTTATGACGAGTTCCTTTCAGAAACAGTTCCTCCCTATCTCACCTGCTCATGATTTTGAAAACTTCCATCAAATTTCTTCTCAGTCTTCTTCTGTCCAAGGAGAACAGTTCCAACTTCTTCAATCTAACCTCATAACTGAAGTTCTTCATTCCTGGAGCTATTTTTGTAAATCATTTTTGCCCTCTATCGAATGCATTCAGATCGTTCCTACGACGTGGCATCCACAACTCTACACAATACTCCAGCTGAGGTCTGACAAGTGTCTTATAAAAGTTCAACATCATCACCTTTCTCTTGTATTCTATGTCTCTATTTAGTGCAGTACAGTAGCCCAGTGGTCATCACTGCTGCCTCGCAGCACTAGGGGCCCGGGTTCAATTCCACCCTTGGGCGACTGTCTGTGTCAAGTTTGCACATTCTCTCAGTGTCTGCATGGGTTTCTTCCATATGCTCCAGTTTCCTCTCACTGTCCGAAGATGTGCAGGCTAAGTAGATTGGCCATGCTAAATTGCCTGTGGTGTTCAGGGATGTGTAGATTAGGTGGCTGATACGAGGATGGGTTTAGGTGGGTGCTCTGAGGGTCGGTGTGGACTTCTTGGGCCAAAGGGCCTGTTTCTACACTGTAGGGATTCCATGATGATGATGATGATGAACTAAAGCCAAAGATACTGTACGCTTTATTTACTGCTGTCTCCGCGTTCCTTGCTGTTGTCAATGTGGGCACATAGACGCGCAAATACCATCGGCTCCTGCACTGACTTTAGAATTGTAACCCCAACCCCTCGTTTGTATTGTCTTTTAATTATTCTTCCTGCCAAACCTCACTTCTTCGTAGAGAACCTCATCCATCACCTGCATGCCTACTCGACCAAATTGTCAATGTCCTTTTGGAGTTTCATGCTGTCCTCCTCTCAGTTCACAATTCTTTCAGTTTTCATGTCATGTATAAAATTCAATTTTGTCCCCTACACACTAAGATTCAGCTCATTAATATGTATCAGGAAAAACAAAGGCCCCATAACCGACCCCTGGAGAACTCCATTATAAATCTTACTCCTACCAACCACTAAACTGTTTCCTATCAGCCAATTTATATCCATGTTGTTACGGTACCTTTTATACCATTACCTATAAACTTTCCTCAAGTCTGTTGTGTGGCAGTGTATCAAGCGACTTCTCAAAATTCATGTATGCCACATCAACAGCATTACCCTCTTCAACCGTTTCCGTACATCTTCAAAAATCTCCAGCAAATTAATTTAACATGAACTTCCTTTGATAACCGCATGCAGACTCTTCCTAATCAACCTATCATCTTCCATGTGACTATTCTATCCTGATAATTTTTTCTAGATTTATCACCACTGAAGTTGAACTGATTGGTTTGTAATTGCTGGGATCATCCTTACAACTTTTCTTCACTGCAAACCTCCAGTCTTCTGATACCTCCCAAAAGCCCAGGGAAAACTGAAAAATTATGGCTAGTGCCTCTCTAAGGTCACTTCCTTCAAAATCCTTGGACGCATTTCATTTGGTCCTGGAGCCTTATTAACTTGAAATGCCATCAATCCATCCAAAACTTAGCTGATTTTGCTTTGTGGAATAATGACTCATCAAAGCTAGGATTGCAACCAAAACAAAACGACTACAATCAGTCAGATTGTGGGACATGACATTGAACAGAAACCCAAGAAAAACAGAGGCACACCAAACAGAAAGGATTCTTGCCATGAGATAGAGCATGACAGCCAACTGATGGACTACCAAACCACAAAGGGGCAAAAAGTGCCATATGTTATCAAACTGAAATGAAAAGAGCCTTTCACTTTCTCCCAACATATCTTCAGCTCAGTTCATGTATGGGAGAAACCTTCAACTATTCAATTGCATAAGCTGGTACCAAAAACTAACTTCTGACTTGTAAGTTTTAATCCCTGTACATCAAAGATAAATCTTCAAGGATGTAAAGTACTTTAGTGAAAACAGACTGACCTTGAACTTAAATTCTTCTAAGTATAGAACACAGAACATAGAACAATACAGCGCAGAACAGGCCCTTCAGCCCTCGATGTTGCGCCAGCCTGCGAACTAATCTAAGCCCCTCCCCCTGCACTATCCCATCATTATCCATATGCTTGTCCAAGGACTGTTTAAATGCCCCTGATGTGGCTAAGTTCACTACATTAGCAGGCAGGGCGTTCCACGCCCTTACCACCCTCTGAGTAAAGAACCTGCCTCTGACATCTGTCTTAAATCTATCACCCCTCAATTTGTAGCTATGCCCCCTCGTACAAGCTGATGTCATCATCCTCGGAAAAAGACTCTCACTGTCCACCCTATCTAATCCTCTGATCATCTTGAATATCTCTATTAAATCCCCTCTTAGCGTTCTTCTCTCCAATGAGAACAGACCCAGGTCCCTCAGCCTTTCTTCATAAGGCCTTCGCTCCAGACCAGGCAACATCCTGGTAAATCTCCTTTTCCAATGCTTCTACATCCTTCCTGTAATGGGGCGACCAGAACCGCACGCAATATTCCATGTGAGGCCGCACTAGCGTTTTTTTACAGTTGCAGCATGACATCACGGCTCCGGAACTCAATCCCTCTACCAATAAAACCTAACACACCGTAAGCCTTCTTATCAACCTGGGTGGCAACTTTCAGGGATCTATGTACATGGTCCCCAAGAACCCTCTGCACATCCACACTACCAAGAATCTTTCCACTGACCCAGTATTCTGCCTTCCTATTATTCTTCCCAAAGTGAATCACCTCACATTTATCTGCATTGAACTCCATTTGCCACCTTTCAGCCCAATTCTGCAGTTTATCCAAGTCTCCCTGCAACTTGCACCATTCTTCCACACTGTCCACCACTCCACCGACTTTAGTGTCATCTGCAAACTTACTAACCCATCCACCCATGCCTGCGTCCAAATCATTTATAAAAATGACAAACAGCAGTGGTCCCAAAACGGATCCTTGAGGCATACCACTAGTAACCAGACTCCAGGCTGAATATTTCCCATCAACCACCACTCGTTGCCTTCTTACAGAAAGCTAGTTTCTAATCCAAACTGTTAAATCTCCCTCAATCCCACGCCTCCCTATTTTCTCCTATAGCCTACCATGTGGAACCTTATCAAAAGCTTCACTGAAGTCCATGTACACCACGTCAACTGCCCTACCTTCATCCACACGTTTGGTCACCTTCTCAAAAAACTCAATGAGGTTTGTGAGACACGACCTGCCTTTGACAAATCCATGTTGACTATCTCCAATCAAATTGTTGCTTGCTAGATGATTATAAATCCTCTCTCTTATAATCCTTTCCAAAACTTTTCCGACAACAGACGTGAGGCTCACGGGTCTATAATTACCTGGGTCATCTCTAATGCCCTTCTTGAACAAGGGCACAACATTTGCAATCCTCCAGTCCTCTGGTACTAAACCTGCAGACAATGAGGACTCTCAGATCAAGGCCAAAGGCTCCGCCACCTCCTCCCTAGCTTCCCAGAGAATCCTCGGAAAAATCCCAACCAGCCCAGGGGATTTGTCTACCTTCACACCTTCTAGAATTGATAACACCTCCTCCTTACTAACTTCAATCCTTTCAATTCCAATAGCCCGTAACTCAGTCTTCTCCTCTACAATATTCTCCTTTTCCTGAGTGAAAACAGATTAGAAATATTCGTTTAGCACCTCTCCGATCTCCACAGGGTCCACACACAACTTCTCACTTCTGTCTTTGACTGGCCCTATTCCTACCCTGGTCATCCTCTTATTCCTCACATACCTAAAGAAAGCTTTAGGATTCTCCTTTATTCTACCTGCTAATGTCTGCTCATGTCCCCTCCTTGCTCTTCTTAACTCTCTCTTTAAATCCTTCCTAGCTAATCTGTAATTCTCCATTGCCTCATCTGAGCCATCTCGTCTCATCGTCACATAAGCCTCCCTCTTCCGCTTTCATCTGTGCCTAGTTTTAACCTTTGTATCTATTTAGTTCACAGACTCCTCTGTGGTCACATCTGCTGTGGTCATAATAATAACCTTACTTAGACAGTACATGGAGAATGACAATGAAGCACACAACTGGGGTTCCGGTGTACCCAAATTAAGAAGACGGGTCTATCAGGAAAGTGCATGCGAGTGGGATTGGCTGAGGTGCCGACGTGGATTCTGTTCTATAAACATTCCACAAATTTACTGCCAGTGAGGGCTGGGGGTAGAAAGGTTGGGAGGTCATTCAGAGTAGCAGTGAAGGATTAAAAAATACAAACTGAGGCAACCCTTCCTGTAATGTTGCTTTCAGAGGAAGCATCAAGTTTGTGTTTAGTCAGCACAGAAGAATTCGCAGTTTGCAAGATTCAGCCTGTCAAAACTACTTCTGACAACTCCATACTCAGGGGAACTTTGAACACATACAATGAGAAAAGAACTTTCACAGGCTGTACGTAAATATCTCTCAGCACACAAGTAGGATCAAGGACACAGTAAAACAAGATAACTTTGAAGATGAGGTTGGTGAAGGCTGTGCATTCTGCTTTGCAATTTCTTTCTGGGATCATCTCCAGGGGTGACCTTTATGTAACTTCTGGATTCTATTTGGTTAGTACTGTTGCCTTACAGCACCAGGGATCCAGGTTCCAAGCCAGTGTTTGGTGACTGTGCAGAGTTTGCACTTTTTCCCGTGTTTGCATGGGTTTGCACAGGGGCCCCAGTTTCCTCCCATAGTCTAAAGGATGTGCAGGTTGGTCAAATTGGCCATGCTAAATTGTCCGTAGTGTGCAAGCATTTGCAGGCTAGACGGATTTGACATGGTAAATGTAGGGTTATGTGGATAGTGTGGGAAGTTGGATCTGTGTGGGGTGCGCTTCGGAAGGTCAATGCAGACTTGATGAACAAACAGCCTCTTCCTACACGGTAGGAAATCTATAATTCTATGATTTTTTTTTCTCAGAACAAGTGGAGATTTTAAAACCAGAGGAGTGAGGGAGACTACTCCATGGCCTCACCCTATTCCAGTGTTCAATTTGATAATGACCGATTGAAGTTTTGCTTCATTTTTGCTTCATCTGACTTGACACGTTTAGAACATAGAACATAGAACAGTACAGCACAGAACAGGCCCTTCAGCCCACAATGTTGTGCCGACCATTGATCCTCATGGATGCACCCTCAAATTTCTGTGACCATATGCATGTCCAGCAGTCTCTTAAATGACCCCAATGACCTTGCTTCCACAACTGCTGCTGGCAACGCATTCCATGCTCTCACAACTCTCTGCGTAAAGAACCTGCCTCTGACATCCCCTCTATACTTTCCACCAACCAGCTTAAAACTATGACCCCTCGTGCTAGCCATTTCTGCCCTGGGAAATAGTCTCTGGCTATCGACTCTATCTATGCCTCTCATTATCTTGTATACCTCAATTAGGTCCCCTCTCCTCCTCCTTTTCTCCAATGAAAAGAGACCGAGCTCAGTCAACCTCTCTTCATAAGATAAGCCCTCCAGTCCAGGCAGCATCCTGGTAAACCTCCTCTGAACCCTCTCCAAAGCATCCACATCTTTCCTATAACAGGGCGCCCAGAACTGGACGCAGTATTCCAAGTGCGGTCTAACCAAAGTTTTATAGAGCTGCAACAAGATCTCACGACTCTTAAACTCAATCCCCCTGTTAATGAAAGCCAAAACACCATATGCTTTCTTAACAACCCTGTCCACTTGGGTGGCCATTTTAAGGGATCTATGTATCTGCACACCAAGATCCCTCTGTTCCTCCACGCTGCCAAGAATCCTATCCTTAATCCTGTACTCAGCTTTCAAATTCGACCTTCCAAAATGCATCACCTCGCATTTATCCAGGTTGAACTCCATCTGCCACCTCTCAGCCCATCTCTGCATCCTGTCAATGTCCCGCTGCAGCCTACAACAGCCCTCTACACTGTCAACGACACCTCCGACCTTTGTGTCGTCTGCAAACTTGCTGACCCATCCTTCAATTCCCTCGTCCAAGTCATTAGAAAATTCTCTGCATTTAATTCACAAAATTGTAAGGAAGTCAGCACCTAAGGGGTTTTAGATCAGCAATGCGCATTCACGTTGTCTTTGTATGGAAATGCATTTCCACACTTCACTCTTAAATGAGCCACCTGAAATCGGACATAGCAAGAACTGCAGATGCTGGAGTCAGAGTCAATACAGTGTGGAATCGGATGAACACAGCAGGTCAGACAGCATCACAGGAGCAGGAGAGTCAAAGTTTCAGGCCTAGAGTTCTGATGATAGGTCCTGAAGAAGGGTCCAGGCCCAAAATGTCAATTCTCCTGCTCCTCTAATGCTGCCTGACCTGTAGCATTCCTCCAGCTCCACCTTAAATTGGTAGTGTCTCATTGTTTTGACTTTCTCCACAAGCAAATAGTTTCTCTTATCAACCCTACCCAATGCCATCCTTGTTCCAAAAACCTCTATTTGATTATTACTCACCATTCAATATTAAAGTAAGGAACATTAGTGAGATGAGTGCTATTTGAGCTAACACATTTGCCTCCTCTCTGTCAATTTGTTCAGTGCATTAAGTACTGGTTTGGCAGCAAGATGACATCTGTATTGCTGACAGCCAAATCTCCCAGGACTAACCATGTTCTCGTGTTAATGGCATTGCTTGCTCTCAGCGACAACTCCTCTCCTGCCTCAGATTTCCCACAACCCAGCTTTAGCATCCACATATGCCACCAATCCATGCACAGCTATCACCATTCCCTCATTCTGCAGGTTCTTTCTTGGCCTCGGACAACAGCTAACTAGCTGGCCATCGTGGGGAGGATGCCTCAGTTGGTCTTGCCTCTGACCCATGTGGCGGTCGCCACGTGTCTGTGAACTCATTCAGTGCTCTGGGTGCAGTGCTCCCAGTTTCCAACAGCACTCTCCAAACTTTGCAATATGTGGCTAGAAACATTCCACCCATAGCATAAAGAGAGGATGGTTCTGCTATAAAAGGAGTTGTGGTCAAAGAACAAAGAACAACAAAGAAAATTACAGCACAGGAACAGGCTCTTCGGCCCTCCAAGCCTACACCGATCGAGATCCTCTGTCTAAGCCTATCATCGATTTTCTAAGGGTCTGTATCCCTTTGCTCCCTGCCCATCCATGTCTGCATCTACCGCCTCCACTGGCAACGCGTTCCAGGCACCCACCAGCCTCTGCGTAAAGAGCTTTCCACGCATATCACCCATAAACTTTCCTCCTCTCACTTTGAACTTATAACCCCTAGTAATTGAGTTCCCCACTCTGGAAAAAAGCTTTTTGCTATCCACCTTGTCTATACCCCTCATGATTTTGTAGACCTCAATCAGGTCCCCCCGAATCTCCGTATTTCTAACGAAAATAATCCTAATCTACTCAACCTTTCTTCATAGTTAGCACCCTCCATACCAGGCGACATCCTGGTGAACCTCCTCTGCACCCGCTCCAAAGCATCCACATCCTTTTGGTAATGTGGTGGCCAGAATTGTACGCAGTACTCTAAATGTGGCCAAACCAAAGTCTTATACAACTGTAACATGACCTGCAAACTCTTGTACTCAATACCCCGTCCAATGATGGAAAGCATGCCGTATGCCTTTTTGACTACCCTATTGACCTGCGTTGCCACCTTCAGGGAACAATGGACCTGAACACCTGGATCTCTCTGTACATCAATTTTCCCCAGGACCTTTCTATTTACTGTATAGTTTGCTCTTGAAATGGATCTTCCAAAACGCATCACCTCGCATTTGCCCGGATTCAACTCCATCTGCCATTTATCTGCCCAACTCTCCAATCTATCTATATTCTGCTGTAATCTCTGACAGTCCCCTTCACTATCTGCTACTCCACCAATCTTAGTGTCATCTACAAACTTGCTAATCAGACCACCTACACATTCCTCGCTGCAAGCACCATCCTCCGTGTGAAAATGTTGCCCTTCAGGGCTCTTTTAAATCTTTTACCTCTCACTTTAAATCTATGCCAGCTATTTCTGGACTCCCCCACCTCAAGGAAAAGACCTTGGCTATTCACCTTACGTATATCACAAACAACAGTGGTCCCAGCACAGATCCCTGTGGAACACCACTGGTCACAGGTCTCCAATTTGAGAAACTCCCTTCTACTACTACTCTCTGTATCCTGTTGCCTGGCCAGATTTTTATCCATCTAGCTAGCACACCCTGGACCCCATGTGACTTCACTTTCTCCTTCAGCCTGCCATGGGGAACCTTATCAAATGCCTTACTGAAGGCATGTATATGACATCTACAACCTTTCCCTCATCAATCAACTTTGTCACGTCTTCAAAGAATTCTATTAAGTTAGTAAGGCATGACCTTCCCTGCACAATACCATATTGCCTATCACTAATAAGCCTATTTTCTTCCAAATGGGAATAGATCCTATCCCTCAGTATCTTCTCCAGCAGCTTCCCTACCACTGACATCAGGCTCACCGGTCAATAATTACCTGGATTATCCCTGCTACCCTTCTTAAACAAGGGGATAACATTAGCAATTCTCCAGTCCTCTGGGATCTCACCCGCGTTTAAGGATGCTGCAAAGGTATCTGTTAAGGCCCTGGCTATTTCCCCTCTCACTTCCCTCAATAACCTGGGATAGATGCCATCCAGACCTGGGGACTTGCCCACCTTAATGCCTTTTAGGATACCCAACACTGGTCATAGGCATCAGTGCTCTGGGATCTGTTCAGACTGGAGTTGACAACAATGTCACCATCTCAAAAATGTTCTGTTCACCTGCTATGTGACTGAAGTGGCTGAAGCAATATACATCAGGAGGGATTGTTACAGTGTATTCTCTCCTTCCAAGAGAGAATACCAAGAAAGCAAGGTACGAGGTGCCACTGACTGCACAGATATTTTGTGTGGGTATTACAGATAAATGCAAGGATGAACTGATGCTACTCCAGGACTATTCGGTTGGTGTGGAACTGTGCTCAGCTCATGGTGCAAGTGGTGGCACCCACATTAGAAATTAGAACTGCTCATAAATGCAACAAAATGTGGGCGGCACAGTGGATCAGTGGTTAGCACTGCTGCCTCAGAGCATCAGGGACCCAGGTTCAATTCCAGCCTGGGGCGACTGTCTGTGTGGAGTTTGCAAGTTCTCCCCAAGTCTGTGTGGGTTTCCTCAGGGAGCTCCAGTTTCCTCCCACAGTCCAAAGATGTGCAGGAAAGTGGATTGGCCATGCTAAATTGCCAATAGTGCCCAGCAGGTGTAATTGAGGTGTGTTAGACATGGGAAATGCGGAGTTAGGGGAATGAGTCTGGATGGGATGCTCTTTGGAGGGGCAGTGTGTACCTGTTGGGCCAAATGGTCTATTTCCACACTGTAGGGATTGTATTCTATGATAAAAATAGTGACAGCCATTTGCTGGTTCATTTCTCGAGGCAATATCTTGACAGAATTATCTTCCCTTTAAATTTAAAGCAAAGCTTGCCAGTTAACTGTCCATCATCATTTACTGGTGCATTCTTTATAGCAACAACTCTACTAGAGTCCACTTGTCAACTAATAAGCATTAGAATCAGAATCAAACTGTACTGAAGAAGTCCTGTGGCTCATTGAGTTTGTGACACCAAAAATATACTGCTACCTAAACTGGTTCCACTTTTCCATACTAGGCCCGTAACCTTAAATGTTATGAAACTCTCCTCTTCTGTCCTCTCAGTTAGTATGTTGTTCTTCTTTTATGTTGCTGTTTCTTGCAAATTGTTCTGATGATTGCAAGACAAGATGATTTAATGACAGGTATGTTTATAGCAACAATAAGATTCTTCACAACTAAACAAATGTTTAAACTAGAAATCATCATAAATCAAGGATAAAGAGTTAGAATATACATACAAACGTATATAAAATTAGACTGAAATAGCTGAAGGGATATATTAGTGCTGAAAGCTCAATGTATTGACTAGGAATTGCATAAGATTGCATTTTCATAAAACCAGGTGAGAGAGATGATGATACTTCATAAGGTTCATTAGCTTGAACAAAAGGCTATAGGTAAACTTCATTTTGATTAACAAAGATGCTTCCTGGAGTCCACATATCTAGCAGCATGTGGGAACATTTGACATGCCTGCAGTGAACAATAACCACTTCCACCAGCAGCCTGACAACCATTGGGAATGCTGGTTAACCGGTATCCCAAACAATTTTAGATTTCAATGACTTACTGCAGAATAAATGCGACCTTCTGAGTTATTTTTTCCTCTCTTTTCTCTCTTCTAATTTACTTACCTCTTGATGAAGAATGTGGTCATGGCGATGGCATCAGCAGCGGGAGATGGGTCCAGTGCGGACTCCTGGCAGCAGGGAGCTTATATTCCCAAGTGCTTCTGCATTAATGGGGCAATCCTAGCGCCAACTCACGGATGCTGCGGCAAATGCAAGTTTGGGCTCCTGGCGGCATCTGCATCCAGCACAGATTCACGGAGGCAGCAGTGAAGGTGGGTTTGGGCCCAGTACGAGACCCAGCTGCAACATCGAAGAGATGGGCCCGAAGCGTACTCAAGTTTGGGCTGGTGCAGTACCTGGTGGCATTGGTGGCAGCTATGAGGACTCATAGTGATGAGGGTAGTGGTGAAGGCATTGGTGCGGGCAAGATGGTGCCGAACAGCGGCGACTTTTATTCCAGTGGCAGCAGCCTGGCAAAGAAGACTCATTGCTGGCCACCAGGCCTGTGGCCCATGGCATGGCACTTAACAAGGAGGGTTGTAAAGTAGAACAGTTTTTCCTTATTTTTCTGTCTTTATATTCTACGTTTTGGTTTATCTTTCACTGTTTTAAGCTGACACCAGAGAATGGCAACACTATACAACACTTTTTCACTGTATTTTGTAACAAAATACATGATAGTTTTTATGGTCCAGACCAGACCCTCCTCAAAATATTTTAAGATAGACTAAACCCGAACATTTTCTTATTTTAAAGGCAGATGTTAAGTGCTGTGGTCCAGATGAAATGCAACACCACATTAAGCAAAATACTATTAAACACTATAGTTAACATACAAACAAACGAAAGAGGAATTTAGAATAACTTAACTCTTAGAAAACTTAACCGAATAATAGATATACTATCTATTACTAACTGTTCCAAAACAATAATATCCTGTGAATATTGTTCCTTGGCAAAAAGGCAAATTCAGACACCGATTCTTACATGCAGTTCTCCAACCCAGGAGGAAAAAACATGAAGAGAAGGTTCACAGAGAAAAACAACAACGAGTCATTCACTGAAGCTCCAATTCTTTGAGACCTCAAAGGCTTCTGCTTCTCAAAAAAAGCTAAAAATCCTAATTGAAGAATGCGTCACACCCATTTAGGCTGCTTCCATTGTTCTAATTTGACTTCAGTCTGATGAAGGATCTAGGCCCAAAACGTCAGCTTTGCTGCTCGGCTTGCTATGCTCATTCCAGCTCTACACCTTGTTATCTCGGATTCTCCAGGATCTGCAGTTCCTATTATCAGTAGACATGGTATATTTGGATTTTAGTAGAGACTTTGACAAGGTTCTGCATAGTAGACTAATTAGTAAAGTTAAGTCATATGGAATTCAGGGCGAGCTTGCCAATTGGATACATAATTGGCACAAACAGCAGGAGACAGAGAGTAATGGTGGAGGGTTGCTTTTCGGCCTGGAGGCTTGTGAGCAGCAGTATTCTGCACAGATCGGTTCTGGGTCCTCGCCAGTTTGTCATTTATGTAGATGATTTGGATGAGAATATAGAAGGCATGGTTATTAAGTTTGTACGTGATACAAAAAATGGTGGCATTCTTGACAGCGAAGAAGGTATTCTAAGATTACAAAGGGATCTAGCAAATGGGCTGTAAAATGGCTGATGGAATTCACTCTGGATAAATGCGAGGTATTGCACTTTGGTACAACAAACAATTAATGGTAGGGTCTTGGATAGTGTTGTAGAACAGAGGGACCTAGCGGTAAAGGTACATTTTCAATAAAGTTTGCATCACATGTAGACAGTTAGAAAGGTGTTTGACACGCTTGCCTTCATTGCTCAGTCTTTTGAGTATAGGAGTCAGGACGTCATGTTGTAGTTGTACAGGACATCGGCAAAGTCTCTTCTAGAATACAGTTCTGGTCGCTTAGTTATCGGCAGGATATTACCAAGCTGGAGAGGGTTCAGAAGAGATTTAGCAGAATGTTGCTGGGTATGGAAGGTTTGAGATATAAAGAAAGGCTGGGACTTTTCTAACTGGAGCACAGGAGATGGATAGGTGACCTGAAAGAAGTTTATTAAATAATTGAGGTATAGATAGAGTTAATAGCGGTTGTCTTTTCCCTAAGATGGGGATCTTCAAGACTAGGGGGTACATTTTTAAGGTGAGAGTACAGAGATTTAAAAAAAGACGTGAAAATTTTTTTTAAAAAAGACTATGATGCGCTTGCGGAATGAACTTCCCCATGAAGTCGTGGATGCAGGTACAAGTACATTTAAAAGACATTTGGATGGATATGAATCATAAAGGTTTGAAGCGATATGGGCCCAAAGCAGGCAGGTGAGATCAGTTTAGTTTGGGATTATGTTTGGCATAGACTTGTTGGACCAAAGGATCTGTTTCCATGCTGTACAACTCCATGACTCTAGGTGCTGCCAGCCCAGTTGAGCTTCTCCAGCAATTTCTATTTTTGTTTCTGATTTCCAGCATCTGAGTTCTTTCGGTTTGAAGTGAAGCAAGAATGTCTCGATGCAATTTTATAAAACAACGGTCAAGCCATGTATGGAATGCCATCTCTGGTCACCACACTACTGAAGGACAGGACTGCACAGGAGAGGTTGCTGAGGAGATTTACCAGGACATTGCCCAGGATGAAAAGTCTCAGTGATGAGAGATGGGATGGGCTAGTTTTCTTTTTCTTGGAGCAGAGGAAGCTGAGAGGGGATTCTGAATGGGGTGTACAAAATTATGAGAGGTATAGGCAGAGTAAATTGCTAAAATCTCTTCCCCATGGCAAAAATCAGAGGGCATAAGTTTAAGGTGAGGAGCGGTTTAGAGGAGATCTCAGAAATAATTTTTTCGCCATGAGGGTGGTTGAAATATGGAAAGGTGCTGCCTGAGAGGGTGGTGCAGGCAAATACACTCTCAACATTTAAGAAGCATCTGGATAAGTTGTTAAAATGGCAGAGCCTAGTAGGTATGGAGCAAATGCAGGTAAACAGGATTAGCATAGTTTGGTGTTTATTAGTTGCCATAGACACAGAGTCTGTTTCTATGCTGTAGGCCTCTATAATAATCCGAGATGCTGTTTAACAACAATCCCACACCTCAGCTTTCCTGTCACTGACCATCTTACTGGCATTTCAGACACAACACTCTGAAAACACCAGCACAAAACAAACTCAAGTTAAAATGTTCTACACACCCCCTACCCCAGAAACGCTCTTTGATTCATTTAGCACTAAGAATTACCCTAGCACTTGCCCCCGCACCTGCTAGCACCACCCCGCATGACTTCATCTCCCGCTTGCACCTCCCCCATTCATCTGCTTTCTTGCCCTCTCTCACACAAGGCCCATTTGCCTGCACCCAGTGTGTGCACACATTGCTGCTCTGCTGACTCCTTCACTGTCACAGTGTGTCACCATCTTTCAGTGAGGGAACTACAGACGGCTGAGGGGGGCTAAACCAGCCTTTCCTCACAATGGAATAAAATCAATGTTTATTGAAACTACTGTACAATCCTTTGATTAATAATTCATGCAGATAAGGTACTGCTAAACCGTAATAAATGCTGCAGATTAAATAAAGCAAGAATAGTTACCTTTCCTTCAGTTATGTATCGGCACGTAATTTTAAGAAACTTCTCAGTGAAGGCCTCCTCTTCCTTGGACTTTGGCGACCGGCTGCACAGTATTGGTGAGCAGCTTGAGTCTTTGAGGTGAGCGTGTTCCACATCCTGAAATGATACAAGTTTCTCCAGTTCTTACTGAATCTCAGAATCTGCAATTCCAATCTTATATCAACTAGGGAATGTAACGAACACAGACCAAAGGCGGAAAGGCAAGTTAAATTGGCGAATCTCATAAAAAAGAAAAGATTGTTCAATGATTTTTAATTCGCTCCGATTTGGACACCCATTTCAATTGGGGAGAGTTTGGAGCAGCTATGGGGGAAGTGCAAAGAAGAGGGGGGAAAGTAATTGGGGGAATGCTAAGGGGTGAGGAAATTAGAAAATAGGAACAGGTGGTGGTCACTTCTCCCTTCATGCCTGTTCCACCATTCGGTATCATCGTGACTGATCATCCAACTCAGTGCCCTTTTGACACTTTTAGTTCTAAGAGCTACGGCTGAATTATTCTTAAAGACATTTTATCTTTTGGCTTCAACCACTTTCTGTGGCAGAGAATTCCACAGGCTCACCACTTTCTGGGTGAAGATATTTCTCCTCATCTCAGTCCTACATAGAACATACAACATAGAACAGTGCAGCACAGTATAGGCCCTTTGGCCCACAATGGTGCACTGAACTTCTACCCTAACCCTAAGGTCTATATAACCTCCAGCCCTACCTTATACTATCATCCATATGCCTATCTGATAGCTGCTTAAAGACTCCTAATGAGGCCGATGCCACTACCCTCTCTGGCAATGCATTCCACGCCCCTACCACTCTCTGAGTGAAGAACCTACCTGTGACGTCTCCCTCCACTCAAAAAAACTAAAACTATGCCCCCTCGTAATAGCACCCTCCACCCTAGGAAAAAGTCGTTGGCTGTCCACTCTATCTGATCATTTTGTACACCTCTATAAAGTCACTTCTCATCCTTACCTTGCAGCATTAAACTGTGGTCCCCATGACTCCCTGGTCATCCTGTGTCTGCTCTGTCTCTCCCTGTTAGAATTAAAAAAATACTCTGGGATCTCCTCATTCTTTTAAACTCCAGTGAATAGTCGTAACTGATCCGGTCTCTCTTTAAATGTCAGTCCTGCTATGTCAGGAATCAGTGTGGGAAACCTTTTTCTAGCTAGAACTTCCTTTTCCAGATAAGGGGATCACAATATTTCAGTTGTGGTCTCACCACAGCTCTGTTCATCCCTTTCTCGAATCCTCTTGCTCTGAAGGCCAATATGCTATTTTCCTTCTTAATCATCTGCTGCATCCACATAATTACTTTAGGGGGCAGTAAGTGTTAAGATGCTGTGGTGATCGAGAGGGATTAGAATGGTGAGAGTGGGGGGGAATACAGACTTAACGTTAAAGTTGTAAACAGTGTGCAGGCACAGATAGGGTTGGGGTTCATGTGCATTGATCTTTGAAGTTGGCAGGTCTCACTGAGAGTGTAGTTAACAAAACAAATGGGATTTTCAGCTTCATTAAAAAACTGTGCATCGAGTACGAAAGAAGGGAAGTTATGTTAAACTTTGATAGCACTCTGATTAGTCTACAAATGGAGCAGTGTGTCCAGTTCTGGTCACTGCACTTCAGGAAGGATGTGGAGGTCCTTGGGAAGACACAGAGGAAATTTATTGGAATAATTTCAAGGTTGAGGCATTGTAATTACAAGATTTGGGTGGATAAACTGGTGTTGTTCACCTTGGGGTAAAGATGTATGGTAGATTTGATAGAGGTGTATAAGGCTGTGACATGTTTGCATAAGGGAGACAATGAGAAGATGTTCCCTTTCATTGAGGGTACAATGACATGGGTCACTAACATACTTTTTTTTGACAAGAAATACAAGGGAAATATGAGAAGTTTTTTTTTTAAACAGAGTGAATAAGTAGCAATCTGGACCTTATAACCGATGGGGGTTGACACAGTTGACCAGAGGTTGCTGAGACATTGCTCATTTGCATTCTGGGAGTGGACTTTGCTCTAAGTGTGGGTGTGAAGGGCATCAAGGAAGAACATTGTTTAAGGAACGGTCAGCCCCAAACATTATATTACTGTAGTGTTTTCCATCCCTCCGTCCTCCTCTAAGCCACAAGAAAAAGAAGCAAAATTCAGAGGTGAGGAAGATCGACAATGAGAATTCTCGTGGGTAAAGGAGCAACAGCCTAAACAATTTTTTGGAAACTGTTGTTGGTGAGTAGCAGGTAAGTTCTAAGAAATTGTCATCGGAGCACAGAACACCACTAGCTGCAATTTAACATTAAAAGTCATAGAATCCCTATAGTGTGGAAACAGGCCATTCAGCCCACTAGGTCCACACTGACCTTCTGAGGAGCATATCACCCAATCCCACCCCTTACCCTATCCCTGCATTTCCCAACCAGGACACTACGGGCAATTTAACACAGCCAATCCACCTAACCTGCAATCTTCGGACTGTGGGAAGAAACTGGAGCACCCGGGGGAAACCCATGCAGACATGGGGAGTATGTGCAAACTCCACACAAACAGTTGCCCAATACTGGAACTGAACCTGGATCCCTGACATTATGAGGTGGCAGTGCTAGCCACTGAGTCACCATCCCGCCTGAGTATTTGACATTGTAAACGTTAACATAGAACATTACAGCACAGTACAGGCCCTTCGGCCCTCGATGTTGTGCCGACCTGTCATACCGATCTCAAGCCCATCTAACCTACACTATTCCAAGTACGTCCATATGCTTGTCCAACGATGACTTAAATGTACCTAAAGTTGGCGAATCTACTACCATTGCAGGCAAAGCATTCCATTCCCTTACTACTCTCTGAGTAAAGAAACTACCTCTGACATCTGTCACCCCTCAATTTAAAGCTGTGCCCCCTCATGCTCGCCATAACCATCCTAGGAAAAAGGCTCTCCCTATCCACCCTATCTAACCCTCTGATTATTTTATATGTTTCAATTAAGTCAGCTCTCAACCTTCTTCTCTCTAATGAAAACAGCCTCAAGTCCCTCAGCCTTTCCTCATAAGACCTTCCCGCCATACCAGGCAACATCCTAGTAAATCTCCTCTGCACCCTTTCCAAAGCTTCCACATCCTTCCTATAATGCGGTCACCAGAACTGTACACAATACTCCAAGTGCGGCCGCACTAGAGTTTTGTACAGCTTCACCATAACCTCTTGGTTCCGGATTATTTTTTAATTTAAAGGGGTAAAACATGGCAAGTCAGCTCCAAATCATCATCTGCTCCTCTTGCTTGATGTGGGAAGCTGGGCATATTTCCTGTGCCTGGGACTTGCATGCGTGCAAGAAGCGTATCTAGCTGCAGCTCCTGGAAGCCCAAGTTTCAGAGTTACAGCTGCATGTGGGGACACAGTGGGGCATTCATAAAGCAGAGAGTATCACTTATAGAGAGGCAGTCACACCACAGAGCGAGACTACACAGGAAGGAAGGGAATGGGTTTCTACCAGAGTAGGAGGGCGAAGAAGGCAGGGCAGGAATCTTCTATGCCTATTCCCATGCAAAGCAGATATACTGTTTTTGACAGTGTTTTAAAGGAATGGCCTCTCAGGGGATAACAGCAGCAACCAAATTCCTGGCACCATGGTGGGGTCTGCTGCAACAGGTTAAGGTGCAACACCTGCCCATTTAGCACCTCCCTCCCCAGTATCCGAGGGCCCAAACATACCTTTCCAGGTGGAAGCAACAGTGCACTTGCACTTCTCTGAATTTAGTTGACTACATTTGCTGCTCACGACGTGGTCTCCTCTAAACTGGAGAAAGGAAGCGTGGACTGTGAGACCACTTTGCAGAACATTTACGTTCTGCTCACAAAAAAGGCCCTGAGCTTCCAGTTGCTGGCCACTTTACACCACCCTGTTCCCTAGCCAACATATCTGTCTCCGGCTTGCTGCAGCGTTCGAGTGAGGCTCAATGCAAGCTGGAAGAACAACATCTTATTTTCGCTTGGGGACTCTGCAGCCCTCTGGACTCAATATTGAGCTCAGTAATTTGAGGGCCCAAACTCTCCAATGTCCGAGCACCCGACCCCACACACCACGCCTTTGTCTATCCAACTGCTCTTCCTTTTCTTCGGGCTCTGTCCTTTATCCTATCGTTTACTCCCTGCCCCACCCCCCTCCCTGTTTTCTGCATATAAACCAATGTTTTCCCAGCTACCATCAACTCTGAGGAAGGTTCACTGAGCCTGAAACTTTAACTTTGATTTTTCTTTGCAGATGCTGCTAGACCTGTTGAGCTTTTCCAGCAACTTCGGTTTTTGTTCCTGATTTACAGCATCTGCAGTTCTTTTGGTGTTTCTTTGACTACGACTCACTTCATGCTAGGAGCTTGGATGGGGCAGAATTTGTAAGGACCATTCAGGAGATTTTCTTGACACAGTTTGTAAACAGTCCAACCGGGGAAGAGGGTATACCGGACTCGGTTTTGGGAAGTGAGAACAGCTGATGTGTGAAGTTTCAGTGAGGGAGTATTTTGGGTATAGTGACCACAACACCATGAGTTTTAAGATACTCATAGATAGGGATAACAGCAGCCCTTAGGTGAAGGTGTTAAACTGGGGTAAGTGAACTACAACGCTGTAAGACAGGAACTGGAGAATTTTCACTGGAAGCAGCTGTTTGCAGGTAAATCCACGTCGGATATGTGGGAGTATTTCAAACAACAGTGGATTGGAGATAACAAGGTGTAGAGCTGGATGAACACAGCAGGCCAAGCAGTATCAGAGGAGCAGGAAGGCTGACATTTCCGGCCTAGACCGTTCTTCAGAATGGGGGAGAGGAAGGAGAATCTGAAATAAATAGAGAGAGGGGGGAGGTGGATAGAAGAGAAGATTGGTGGAGAAGAGACAGACCGGTCCAAGATGCAGGGATGAAGCCAGTAAAGGGGAGTATAGGTGGGGAGTTCATGAGGACATAGGTCAGTCCAGGGAGGACGGACAGGTCAAGGGGGCGGGATGAGGTTAGTAGGTAGGAAATGGGGGTGGGGCTTGAGGTGGGAAGAGGGGATAGGTAGAAGGACAGGTTAGGGAGGCGGGGATGAGCTGGGCTCATTTTGTGATGCAGTCGGGGGAGGGGAGATTTTGAAGCTTGTGAAGTCCACATTGATACCATTGGGCTGCAGAGTTCCCAAGCAGAATATGAATTGCTGTTCCTAAAACCTTCAGGTAGCATCGCTGTGGCACTGCAGGAGGCCCAGGATGGACATGTCATCTGCAGAATGAGAAGGGGGAGTTGAAATGGCTCACGACTAGGAGGTGCAGTTGTTTAGTGCGAACCAAGCGTAGGTGTTCTGCAAAGCGCTCCAGCAGCCTCCATTTGGTTTCCCTGATGTACAGGAGGCCATAATGGGAACAGCGGATGCAGTATACCATGTTAGCAGATGCGCAGGTGAAACATCTGCTTGATGTGGAAAGTCTTCATGGGGCCTGGGATGGGGGTGAGGTATAGGGGCAAGTGTAGCACTTCCTGCGGTTGCAGGGGAAGGTGTCAGGTGAGGTGGGGCTGGATGGAGTGTGCAGCAGACATGGGAGTCATGGAGGGAGTGGTCCTTCCGGAAAGCACATAAGGGTGGGGATAGAAAAATGTCTTTGGCAGTGGGGTCAGATTGCAGATGTTGGAAGTGTCAGAGGATGATGCGTTGGGTCCGAATGTTGGTGGGGTGGTACGTGAGGATGAGGGGATTCTGTTTTGGTCATTATTGCAGGGAGTGGGGTGTGAGGGCTGAGTTGTGGGAAATGCAGGAGACACAGTCAAGGGCGTTCTCGACCATTGTGGAGGGGGAACTATGGTCCTTGAAAAACAAGGACATCTGAGATGTACGGGAATGCCTCATCCTGGGAGCAGATTAGATTAGATTAGATGAGATTCCCTACAGTGTGGAAACAGCCCTTTGGCCCAACAAGTCCACACCGCCCCTTGAAGCATTCCACCCAGATCCATTCCCCTACAACCCACACACCCCTGAACACTACGGGCAATTTAGCATGGCCAATCCACCGAACCTGCACATCTTTGGACTGTGGGAGGAAACCGGAGCACCGTGAGGATGCAGCGGAAGCAAAGGAACTGGGTATAGGGGATGGCATTTTTGCAGGAAGGTGTGTGGGAAGAGGTGTATTCTAGGTAGCTGTGAGAGTCTGGATGGGCTTGAAACGGATATTGGCTTCTAGGTGGCTGCCGGAGATGGAGACAGAAGGGTCCAGGAAGGAGAAAGAAGTATGAGGGATAGTCCAGGTGAACTTAAAGTTGGGGTGGAACGTGTTAGTGAAGTGGATGAACTGTTTGAGCTCCTCGTGTGTATTGGCGCTGCCTCGTGTACAGTCATCAATGTAACGGAGGAAGAGGTGGGGTTTAGGGCCAGTAATAGGTACGGAAGAGGAATCGTTCGACGTAACCTACAAAGAGGCAGGCACAGCTCGGGCCCATGCGGGTACCAATGGCCAACCCCTTTGTCTGTCAGAAGTGGAAGGAATTGAAAGAGAAGTTGTTGAGGGTGAAGACAAGATCGGCTAAGCAGATGAGGGTGTCAGTGGAGGGGGACTGGTTGGGCCTGTGGGACAGGAAGAAGCAGAGGGCCTTTAAGCCATCATTATGGAGAATGCAGCTGTATAGGGGCTGGACGTCCATGGTAAAGATGAGGTGTTGGGGACTGGGGAATTGGAAGTTCTGGAGGAGGTGGAGGGCGTAGGTGGTGTCACGGGGGTAGGTAGGGAGTGCCTGGACCAAGGGGGAGAAAATAGAATCCAGATGGGTGAAGCAGGAGCAGGTAGAGACAATGGGTTGACCAGGGCAGTCAGGTTTTGTGGATTTTGGGAAGGAGATAGAAGCTGGTGGTGCGGTATTGGGGAATGATGAGGTTGGAGGCTGTGGGTGCGAGGTCACCTGAGGGTGATGAGGTTATAGATGGTTTGGTGGTCGGGGATGGGGTCATGATCAAGGGGACGGTAGGTGGTGGTATCCGAGAGTTGGCATCTGGCCTTGGCGATGTTGAGGTCAGTGCGCCATACTACAACTGCACCCCCCTTGTCCGCAAGTTTTTTGGTGAGGTGGGATTGGAGCAGAGGGAGCGGAGAGCTGCACGTTCTGCGGGGGAGAGGTTGGAGTGGGTGAAAGGGGTGTAGAGGTTGAGGCGATTGATGTCACGACGGCAGTTGGAGATGGAGTGGTTGAGGGAGGATAGGCGGCCTTGGAGTGGTGTCCAGGAGGAGGGGGGTATGTTGGAGGCGAGAGAAGGGGACAGTAGAGCAAGGGTTAGGATCACAACTGAGGAACTAAGGGCGGAGGTGGAGGCAGCGGAAAAACTGCTCTATGTCCAAACATAACCGGTATTTGTTGATGTGGGGGTGCAGGGGGACAAAGGTGAGCCCTTTACTGAGGGCTGAGTTCGGGAGCAACACATTCCTGCAAAAATGAAGGACAGGCATGGCAATTTACATAAACCTTGGATGACCAGGGATGTTATAACATTAGTCAAAAAGAAATGGAGACATGCATAAGGTCTAGGAGGATGGGAACTGAGAGAGCCCTTGAGGTATATAATGCAAGTAGGAAAAAACCTTTAAACAAGGAACTAGAAGGTCTAAAAGGTGTCAATGAAAAGTCAGTAGTAAACAGGATTATGGAGAATCCCACAGCTTTTTATACATACATTAAAAAGCAAGAGAGTAGCCAGGAGAGGGGGTGCCCACTTAAGAACAAAGGATGAAATTAATGTGTGGAGCCAAAAGAGGTTGGTGAGGTCCTATTTAAATACTTTGTGTCAGTATTCACCAAGGAGAAGGAAATTAGTGGAGGATGATCTCAGAGAAGGGTGTGTCAAATTTCTAAGCCAAGTTGCTACTGAAAAGGAAGAGATATTGTGGATCTTAGAATTACAAAGGTAGATAAGTCCCCAGGTCCTGATGGGATCTATCCCAGAATAATGTGGGAGTCAAGAGAACAAATTGTTGGAACATTGACAAACATCTTTGTATCCTATTTCGCCACAGGTGAGGCCACAGAGAACTGGAGAATAGTCAACATTATCCCATTGCTTAAAAAGTTATAGCAAGGATAATCCAAGAAATTAAAGCCTGTGAGCCTCATGTCAGTAGTAGAAAAATTATTGGAAAACATTCTCAGGGGCAAGTTCTACATGCATTTAGAAGCGATGGGACTTATTAATGATAGACAGCATGGTTTTGTGCAGGGAACTTTATGTCTCACTAATTTGACCTCGGACCATTGACGAGTTGTTTAAATGGCACAAATAATCCCCTTAACGTACTCAAGAATGCGAAATTGATAAAGCTTGAGCAATAAAAACTAGAAGTGCTGAAGAAACTCAGGTCAGGCAGCTTCTATAGGGCAAAGAACAAAGAAAATTACAGCACAGGAACAGGCCCTTCGGCCCTCCAAACCTACACCGATCGAGATCCTCTATCTAAACCTGTCACCTATTTTCTAAGGATCTGTATCCCTCTGCTCCCTGCCCATTCATGTATCTGTCTAGATACATCTTATATGATGCTACAGTGCCCGCCTCTACCACCCCCACTGGCAACGCGTTCCAGATACCCAACACCCTCTGTGTAAAGAACTTTCCATGCATATCTCCCTTAAACTTTCCCCCTCTCACCTTGAAATCGTGACCACTAGTAATTGAGTCCGCCACTGAGGAAAAAAAAACTTCTTGCTATCCACCCTGTCTATACGTCTCATGATTTTGTAGACCTCAATCAGGTCCCCTCTCAACCTCCGTCTTTCTAATGTAAATAATCTTAATCTACTCAACCTCTCTTCGTAGCTAGCACCCTCCATGCCAGGCAAAATCCTGGTGAACCTCCTCTGCACCCTTGCCAAAGCATCCACATCCTTTTGGTAATATGGTGACCAGAACGATGTGCAGTATTCCAAATGTGGTCGAACCAAAGTCCTATACAACTGTAACATGACACGTCAACTCTTGTACTCAACACTCCGTCCAATGAAAGAAAGTATGACGTATGCCTTCTTGGCCACTCTAACGACCTGCATTGCCAACTTCAGGGGTACAAATGGACTTAACACCCAGATCTCTCTGTGCATCAATCTTCCCCAGGGTTTTTCCATTTACCCCATAGTTCGGTCTTGATTTGGATGTTTTAAAATGCAGGAAGAGAAATAGAGTCAAATGTTTTGAATTTGATAGAACTCTTCATCAAAATTTTAACAATATAGCCTCACTACATAAAAAACAATTTGAAGCAGAATGCCCAGTCCACTGCTTGTGCATGAGTGGATTTAAAACAACGGATAGGTATTTTTAAAAGAATGGACAGAATAATTTGAGTACACAGCTCGTCCATCAGTTTCTAAATGCAATTTTACAAACAAAACCGGCATGAAATTCAATTAATGGGATTGTTCAGGAGCCTACCATTACTTGGAGTCATAGAGATGGACAGTATGCCATCAGATACTTCGGTCCAATTTGCCCATGCCGACCAGATACCCTAAATTAGTCAATTTAGTCCTGTTTGGCCCATATCCCTCTCATCCCTTACTGTTCATATACCTATCCAGATGCCTTTTAAATGTTGTAATTGTACCAACTTCCTCTGCTTCTTTTGGTAACTGATTCCATACATGCACCACCCTTTGAAAAATGTGTCCCTTAAGTCCCTTTTAAATCCTTCCACTCTCACTTTAAACCTCTAGTTGTAGACTCCCCCATCCAAATGAAAGGACAAAGAAACAAAGAAACCTACAGCACAGAAGCAGGCCCCTCGGCCCTCCAAGCCGGCGCCAATCAAGATCCTCTGTCGAACCTGTCATCTATTTTCTAACGGTCTGTGTCCATTTATGTACCTGTCCAAATATATCTTAAAAGACGCTAATGTGCCTGCGTCTACCACCTCCGCTGGCAACGCGTTCCAGGCACACACCACCCTCTGCGTAAAGAACTTTGCACGCATATCTCCCTTAAACTTTCCTCCTCTCACTTTGAACTCATCACCCCTAGTAATTGAGTCCCCCACTCTGGGAAAAAGTTTTTTGCTATCCACCCTGCCTGTACCCCTCATGATTTTGTAGACCTTAATCAAGTGCCCCCTCAATCTCCGTCTTTCTAATGAAAATAATCCTAATCAACTCAACCTCTCTTCATAGCTAGCACCCTCCATACCAGGCAACATCCTGGTGAACCTCCTCTGCACCCTCTCCAAAGCATCCACATCCTTTTGGTAATGTGGCGACCAGAACTGCATACAGTACTCCAAATGTGGCTAAACCAAAGTCTTATACAACTGCAACATGACCTGTCAACTCTTGTACTCAATACCACGCCCAATGAAGGAAAAAATGCCATATGCCTTCTTGACCACCCTATTGACCTGCACTGTCACCTTCAGGGAACAATGGACCTGAACATCCAGATCTCTCTGTTCATCAATTTTCCCTAGGACTTTTCCATTTACTCCAATCTGCCCGGATTGAACTACATCTGCCATTTATCTGCCCAACTCTCCAGTCTATCTATATTCTGCTGTAATCTCTGACAGTCCCCTTCACTATCAGCTACTCCACCAATCTTAGTGTCATCAGCAAACTTGCTGATCAGACCACCTAAACCTTCCTCCAGATCATTTACATATACCACAAACAACAGTGGTCCCAGCACAGATCCCTGTGGAACAGCACTGGTCACAGGTCTCCAATTTGAGAAACTCCCTTCTACTACTACGCTCTGTATCCTGTTGCCCAGCCAGTTTTTTATCCATCTGGCTAGCACACCCTAGACCCCATGTGACTTCACTTTCTCCATCGGCCTGCCATGGGGAACCTTATCAAACGTCTTACTGATGTCCATGTATATAACATCTACAGGCTTTCCCTCATCAATCAACTTTATCACGTCCTCAAAGAATTCTATTAAGTTGATAAGACATGACCTTCCCTGCACAAAACCATGTTGCCTATCACTGATAAGCCCTTTTTCTTCCAAATGGGAATAGATCCTATCCCTCAGTATCTTCTCCAGCAGCTTCCCAACCACTGACGTCAGGCTCACCGGTCGATAATTACCTTGCTGCCCTTCTTAAACAAGGGAACAACATTAGCAAGTCTCCAGTCCTCTGGGACCTCACCCGTGTCTAAGGACGCTGCAAAGACATCTGTTAAGGCCCCGGCTATTTCCTCTCTCACATCCCTCAGTAACCTGGGATAGATCCCATCGGGACCTGGGGACTTGTCCACCTTAATGTCTTTTAGGACACCTAACACTTCCTCCTTCCTTATGTCAACTTGACCTAGAGTAAGCAAACATTTATCCCTGACCTCAACATCCGTCATGTCCCTCTCCTTGGTGAATGCAAATGCAAATGCAAAGTACTCATTAAGAATGTCACCCATTTTCTCTGAATCAGCGCATAACTTTCCTTCTTTGTCCTTACATGGGACAATACTTTCTTTAGTTACCCTCTTGCTCTTTATATATGAATAAAAGGCTTTGGGGTTTTCCTTCACCATGTTTCCCAGCAATATCTCATATCCTCTCTTAGCCCTCTTAATCCCTCGTTTCAGATTCGCTCTACATTCCCGATATTCTTGCAAAATTTCGTCTGTCTTCAGTCACCTAGACCTCATGTATGCTTCCTTTTTTCTATTGGCTAGTCTCACAATTTCACCTGTCATCCATGGTTCCCTAATCTTGCCTTTTCTATTCCTCATTTTCAAGGAACATGTCTTTCCTGCACGCTAATCAACCTCTCCCTAAAGGCCTCCCACATATCAAATGTGGATTTACCTGCAAACAGTTTCCCCAACTACATTCCTCAAATCCTGCCGAATCTTGGTAGAGTCGGTCATCCCCCCATTGAGTACTCTTCCTTTAGGTCCACTCCTATCCTTGTCCATGAGTATTGCAAAACTTACAAAATTGTGGTCGCTATTTCCAAAGTAGTCCCCTACTGTAATATCAACCACCTGGCTGGGTTCATTCCCCAGCACCAGGTCCAGTATGGCCCCTTCCCGAGTTGGACTACATACATAGTGCTCTAGAAAACTCTCCTGGACACACCTTACAAATTCTGCTCCGTCTTGACCCTTAACACTGAGTGAATCGCAGTCAATGTTGGGAAAATTAAAATCTCCCATCACCACCACCCTGTTTCTCCTACACCTTTCCATTATCTGTTTACATATTTGTACCTCTATCTCACACTCGCTGTTGGGAGGCCTGTAGTACAGCCCCAACATTGTTACTGCATCCTTCCTATTTCCGAGTTCTACTCATATTGCCTCACTGCTTGAGTCCTCCATGGGGCCCTCCTTCAGTGCGGCTGTGATATCGTCTTTGACCATTACTGCAACTCCTCCACCCCTTTTACCTCCCTCTCTATCCCGCCTGAAGCATCGATATCCTGGGACAACCAGTTGCCAATCGTGCCCTTCCCTCAACCAAGTCTCAGTAATAGCAATAACATCATACCTCCAGGTACCGATCCAAGCCCTAAGCTCCTCTGCCTTATCTACTACACTTGTCGCGTTAAAACAAGTGCACCTCACACCACCTGTCCCTTTGTGTTCGTCATCTGCTCCCCGACTACTATTCCCTTTAGTCACACTGACTCCATTATCGAGTTCCCTACAGGCTTTCATTTCTACCTCTTTTCTGTCCAATATTTGGTTCCCATCCCCCTTGGCTATTCATCCTATCCACGCCCCTCATGATTTTATAAACCTCTATAAAGGTTACTCCTCAGCCTCTGATGACGCAGGGAAAATAGCCCCAGCCTATTCAGCCTCTCCCTATAGCTCAAACCCTACAACCCTGGCAACATCCTTGTAAAAGGGCAGCACGGTGGCTCAGTGGTTAACACTGCAGCCTCACAGCACCAGGGACACTGGTTCAATTCCAGCCTCGTGCGACTATCTGTGTGGAGTTTGCAGATTCTCCCCCGTGTCTGCATGGGTTTCCTCAGGGTGCTCCAGTTTCCTCCCACAGTCCAAAGATGTGCCGGTTAGGTGGATTAGGCATGCTAAATTGCCCGTGGCGTTCAGGGGTGTGTGCGTTCTCAGGGGATGGGTCTGGGTGGGTTCTCCAAGAGGTGGTGTTGACTTGTTGGGCCAAAGGGCCTGTTTCCAAACTGAAGGGAGTCTAAAACCGTCTGTGTGGAGTTTGCACGTTCTGCAATGTGTCTGCGAGAGTTTCCTCCCACAGTCCAAAGATGTGCAGGCTAGGTGAATAGGCCATACTAAATTGCCCATAGTGTTCAGGGGAGTGTGGGTTATAAGGGGATGGGTCTGGGTGGGATGCTCCAAGGGGCGGTGTGGACTTGTTGGGCTGAAGAACCTGTTTCCACACCATAGGGAATCTAATCTAAATCTTTTCTTAACCTTTTCAAGTTTCACAACATCCGTCTTAGTGCAGGGAGACCAAATTTGCACGCAGTACTCCAAAAGTGGCCGAACCAATGTCATGTACAGCCGCATCGTAATCTCCCAACCGCTATACTCAGTACACTGATCAATGAAGGCAAGCGTACCAAATGCCGCTTTCATTATCCTGTCACCATGGGGTTCCACTTTCAAGGAACAAAGAATCCGCAATCCAAGGCCTCTTTGTTCAGCAACACTACCAGTTATTAGTGGTGTACCACAAGGGTCGGCGTTGGGTCCACTGCTGTTTGTCATTTTTATAAATGACCTGGATGAGGGTGTAGAAGGATGGGTTAGTAAATTTGCAGACGACACTAAGGTCGGTGGAGTTGTGGATAGTGACGAAGGATGCTGTACGTTGCAGAGAGACATAGATAAGCTGCAGAGCTGGGCTGAGGTGGCAAATGGAGTTTAATGCAGACAAGTGTGAGGTGTTGCACTTTGGTAGGAATAACCAGAAGGCAAAGTACTGGGCTAATGGTAAGATTCATAGTAGTGTAGATGAGCAGAGAGACCTCGGTGTCCACGTACACAGATCCTTGAAAGCTGCCACCCAGGTTGACAGGGCTGTTAAGAAGGCATACAGTGTTTTAGCTTTTATTAATAGAGGGATCAAGTTCCGGAACCAAGAGGTTATGCCGCAGCTGTACAAAACTCTGGTGCGGCCGCACTTGGAGTACTGTGTACAGTTCTGGTCACCACATTATAAGAAGGATGTGGAAGCTTTGGAAAGGGTGCAGAGGAGATTTACTAGGATGTTGCCTGGTATGGAGGGAAGGTCTTATGAGGAAAGCCTGAGGGACTTGAGGCTGTTTTCATTAGAGAGAAGAAGGTTAAGAGGTGACTTAATTGAAACATATAAAATAATCAGAGGGTTAGATAGGGAGAGCTTTTTTCCTAGGATGGTGACGGCGAGCACAAGGGGGCATAGCTTTAAATTGAGGGGTGAAAGATATAGGACAGATGTCAGAGGTAGTTTCTTTACACACAGAGTAGCAAGGGAATGGAACGCTTTGCCTGCAACGGTAATAGATTTGCCAACTTTAGGTACGTTTAAGTCGTCATTGGACAAGCATATGGACGTACATGGAATAGTGTAGATTAGATGGGCTTGAGATCGGTATGACAGGTCGGCACAACATCGAGGGCCGAAGGGCCTGTACTGTGCTGTAATGTTCTATGTACACCATTGGACCTTACCATTAAGTCTACAGGTACTGCTCTGATTTGCTTTTCCAAAATGCAGCACTTCACATTTATTTAAACTTCATCTTCTACTCCACAGTCCAATGGCCCATCTGATCAAGATCCCGTTGTACTCTGAGGTAGTTTCTTTCACTGTTCACTACATCTCCAATTTTGATGTCATCTGTAAACTTACTAACCATACATTTTATGTGTACATTCAAATCACGTATATACATGGCAAAAAGCAATGCCACCTCTTGTGCGGCACACTGCTGGCCACAGGCCTCCAGTCTGAAAAGCAACCCTCTATCACCACCTTCAGTCTTCTGTTGTGTGGCAGTAAGTACCGGAAAGATTTTGTCATATTAATGCTCACAGCACATAGCTAACCAGTTGACATGACATCATGATCCCAAACATTGACTGAGGAGTCCCATGTACATATTTGTTTAGCTTAGGATAGAATCATAAGATGATTGTAGCATACAAGGCGGCTATTTAATCTGATCTTTTTGTGCTAGCTCACCGACGGAGGAGCACAGATAGATGCATCCCAACCTGAGGTTCACTCTTTCTCCATAGCCCTGTCATTGCTTAAATCTTGAAATTCCCTTCAAGAAGCCACGCTAGTATCTGAGGTAGTGGGGAGAGCTTCCCTGCTTTAAATGCTTCATGATTAGAGTAGATTCCTTACAGTGTGGAAACAGGCCCTTTGGCCCAACAAGTCCACACTGCCCCATGGAAAATCCCACCCAGACACATCCCCCAATAACCCACACACCCCCCTGAACATTACGGGCAATTTAGCATGGCCAATCCACCTAGCCGGCACATCTTTGGACTGTGGAGGAATTCGGAGCACGCAGAGAAAACCCACAGGGAGATTGTGCACACTCCGCAGACACTTACCCAAAGCTGGAATCGAACCCCGGTCCCTGGCGCTGTGAGGCTGCAGTGCTAACCACTGCGCCGTGCCGCCCCGAACCAATCTATCGAATTGTTTTCCAACAGCCTCTCCCAAAGAAAACAACTAGTCTTTCCAATTATCCCTCACCTACCTTTGCTGCATCCTGTCTAGAACCTTCACACTACTGAGAATCGGGCACACTCTAAAGCTCCATCTGGAAGCTTTAAACTGGACCCTGCACAATGTTTCTTAAAGAATCAGGTATTTAAACTGGAGTCAAGGTCATTTTTGACAACTTTTTTATTGGAGAGTTTTCAGAAATCATTGAATCCCTGCAGTGGGGAATGTCATTCATGCCATTCAGCCCATCAAGTATATCCCAACCATCCAAAGAACATCTCACCCAGACCCACCTTCTACTCTCTCCCTACAACCCTGCATTTCCCATGGCTAATCCACCTAATCTACACATCCCTGGACACTATGGGTAAATTAGCATGGTCAATCCACCAAGCCCACACATTTTCGGACCGTGGAAGGAAACCAGGGAAACTTAACGGTAAAGTCCCAAGGAATGTTGCTGTTCCTTGAAAGCAGAGTGCCAGGTAGGCAGGATAGTGAAGGCAGAGTTTGGTATGCTTGCCTTTATTGGCCAGTGCACTGAGTACAGGAGTTGGGAGGTCATGTTGTGGCAATACCGGGCATTAGTTAGGCCACTTCTTTATCTTTACTCAGAGAGTAGTAAGGGAATGGAACGCTTTGCCTGCAACGGTAGTAGATTCGCCAACTTTAGGTACATTTAAGTCGTCATTGGATAAGCATATGGACGTACACGGAATAGTGTAGGTTAGATGGGCTTGAGATCGGTAATGACAGGTCGGCACAACATCGAGGGCCGAAGGGCCTGTACTGTGCTGTAATGTTCTATCTTCTATCTTCACTTTTGGAATTATGTGCAGTTCTGGTCTCCCTGCTATAGGAAGGATGTTATGAAACTTGGAAGGGTTCAGAAAATATTTATAAAAGGTATTGCCAGGGTTGGAGGGTTTGAGCTATAGGGAGAGGCTGAATAGGCTGGGACTGTTTTCCCTGGAGCATCGGAGGCGGAGAGGTTTAAAGAGGTTTATAAAGTCATGAGGGACATGCAAAGGGTAAATAGTTAAGGTCTTTTTCCGCACGTAGGGGAGTCCAAAACTAGAGGGCATAGGTTTAAAGTGAGAGGAGTAAAAACTTATAAAGGGACCTAAGGAATTGACGTAGTGGTGGTGCGCGTATGGAATGAGCCTCAGAGAAAGTGATGGAGGCTGGTACAATTCCAACATTTAAAAGGCATCTGGATGAGTTTAGAGGGATATGGGCCAAACGCTGCCAATGGGCCTAGATTAATTGAGAATATCTGGTGGCATGGATGAATTGGACCGCAGGGTCTATTTCCATGCTGTATAGCTCTATGACTGCGAATTTGCTCTTAATCATCTGCTAAATGCATAGCAGTTAAGTCCAGAGGTTCACTTCTGTCAATTTGAGTTCCACGCCTGACCCTCATTAATTTGCCTTTCAATTTATCTGCTCAAATCAACGGAGCGTACTTCTGACCAAGATCCTGTATGCCACAGTTCATAAACAAGTTAACTGATTGGCATCAACATGGAAAGAGTGGTAGTAATTACACTACAGGACAATTAATTCAGAGGCTTCGACTGAAAATTCTCGAGAATAGAGTTCAAATACTCCTATAGAAGTTTGTATATTTTGTTTAACAGGAAGCAAATAGAATCTGAATTTTGTATTTCTTAAGATATGCTTTAAATTAATGCATAGAATTTGATTTTCAATCTTAAAGCTTCAGATTATCTAGTCAGAGGCGGAGACAGACGTTCTGCAGCTAACAGCAAGACATCAAAATGGTGTGTTGCTCCCTGTTGCCAGGGTAATGGATGGTTCACAGACAGTGTAGATTATTCTCAAAGGGAACTATGACCTGCAGGAAGTTGTTGTACACATTTTTGAGGGTTGGTGGAGGTGGTGCAGAGAAATAGTTACAATGGAGACTACTGCAGTTGAGAAAAGAAGCAAGTCAAAGCAGGCAGGAGCAAGACAGAACAAGATAGCTTAAACTGCAATTATTTCCAATGCAAGAGGCCTGGCAAGTAAGGCAGATGAACTCAGGGTATGGTTGGGAACATGGGACTGGGATATCATAGCTATTAAAGAAACTTGACTCACGAAAGGACAGGACTGGCACCTTAATGTTTCCAGGAATAGATACTATAGGAAGGATAGAATGGGGAAACCAGAGAGGAGGGACAGTGGTGGTTTTGCTTAGGGATAACATTCCAGGGAGTACACTCATTGTGGTTATTTGGGCAGAACAGAAAATTAAGTTTGGGATGATCACCTCACTGATATTGTTTTGTGGACCGCCCCAAATAGTCAGCAAGAAATTGGTGAGTAATTTTTTAAATGAGATCTCAGTTTTCACTAAGAAAGTAGGTTGTAAAGATTGGGGATTTTAATTTTCCAAACGTAGATCAGGAATGCCTTGGTGTTAAGGGCTTGGATGCAGAGGAATTTTTCTTAAGTGTGTACAAGAACATTTTCCTATTCGGTGTGTGGATGCATCTACTACAAAAGGAGCAAAACCTGACCTTCATTTGGGAATAAGGCAGGGCAAGTGATGAAGGTGTCAGTGGGGGAGCACTTTAGGACCAATGATCATTAAGTTTTAAAAGGGTTATGGAAAAGGATTGACCTGACATAAAAGTTAACACTCTCTGGATAACCAGAGACTTTTCCCAAGGGTGGAAATGACTATCACAAGGGTGATTGGAGGAAGATATAATAGGGGAGATGTCAGAGGGAGGTCCTTTACACAGAGTGTGGTGGGTGCATGGAATGTGCTGCCAGCGATGGTAGTGGAGTCAGACACATTATGGACATTTTAGAACTCTGGGATAGTAAAATGTGGGGTATGCAGGGTAGTTTGATCTTAGAGTATGATAACAGGTCAGCACAATGTCGTGGGCCAAAGGGCTTGTACAGATTTGACTGGGTAGTCTGGGACTTTGTGGCAAGCTCAGGAAGTGATTGCTGGGCTCTCTGTTTCAGTATTTTTTATTATCAATAGCTACAGGTGAGATGTTGGAAGA
Source organism: Stegostoma tigrinum (assembly GCF_030684315.1). NCBI lineage: Eukaryota > Metazoa > Chordata > Chondrichthyes > Orectolobiformes > Stegostomatidae > Stegostoma > Stegostoma tigrinum. The sequence continues at coordinate 64,109,385 of NC_081358.1, read as the reverse complement.
TTAGAGATTGGCTAACATGTGCAATTATTTATGGAAGATCGTAAGGAAAAGCCAGGGAACTACAGATCAGTGGGCACATCAACTGTGGGATTAGAAGAGAAAGGATTAACGCGTAATTGGAAAGGCAAGGACTAGTAAGAGATAGTCAACATGGCTTTGTGCATGGGAACTCGTGTTTCAGTTTTTTAAAGATGTGATGAAGATGATTGATGAAGGCAGAGTCGTGGATATTGTCTATATGGGCTTCAGCAAGACAACTGACAAGGTTCCACATGATACACTGGTTAGCAATGTTAAATCATGTGAAATACAAGGACAGCTGGCCATTTGGATATAAAACTGGTTCAAAGTTAGGAATCAGAGGGTGATGGTGGTTAAGGGATGCTTTTCAAACCAGAGGTCTGTGACTAGCAGTGCCGCAAGGATCAGTGCTAGGGCCATGTGCTTTTTATAATTCATACTAATGTTTTGGATGTGAACCTAGGAGGTATGGTTACCAAGTTTGTAGATGGCGTGAAAATTTGTGGTGTAGTGGAGAGCAAAAGAAGTTACCTCAGAATACAATGGGACCTTGATCAGATGGGCAAACGAACTGAGCAGTGACAGATGAAGTTCAATTTAGATTAATGTGTGGTGCTACAATTTGATAAGGCAAATCAGGGCAGGACATATAGACTTAATGGCAAGGTCCTGGGGAGTGTTGCTGAACAAAGATTGCTTGGGGTACAGGTTCGTGATTCATTGAAAGTGGAGTCACAGGTAGACAGGGTCGTGAGAAGGCATTTGGTACGCCTTGCACTGGTCAGAGCATCGAGTATAGGATTTGGCAAGTTATGATGTCGCTGTACAGAAACAGAGAAAATATGTCAAGGAGTAGGCTATTCGACCCTTTAGACCTGCACCATCATTCGTAGAACCACGGAACCATTAACCATAGAATCCCTAGTGTGGAAACGGGCCCGTCGGCCCAACAAGTCTACACCGACCTGAGAGCACCCACCCAAACACATCCCCCTATAACCTACCTAATCTATACATCTCTGAACACTACAGGCAATTTAGCATAGTCAATCCAGCTAGCCTGCACATCTTTGGACTATGCGAGGAAATCGGAGCACCCGGAAGAAACTCACACAGACATGGGGAGAATGTGCAAACTCCGGACAGTCGCCGGAGGACAGCACTGAACCCGGGTCCCTAGCGCTGTGAGGCACGGTGGCTCAGTGGTTAGCACTGCAGCTTCACAGCATCAGGGATCCAAGTTCGATTCCAGCTTCGGGTAACTGTCTGTGCAGAGTTTGCACATTCTCCCCGTGTCTGCGTGAGTTTCCTCCAGGTACTCCGGTTTCCTCCCACAGTCCAAACATGTGCAGGCCAGGTGGATCGGCCATGCTAAATTGCCCGCAGTGTTCAGGGGTGTGTGGGTTATAGGGACGGTGGGTCTAGGTGGGATGATCCAAGGGGCGGCGTGGACTTGTTGGGCCGAAGGGCCTGCTTCCACACTGTAGGGAATCTAATCTAAATACTGTGCCGCTGTGCCACCCCATTCAGTACTAGCTGATCACGCAATCTCAGTATCACATTCCCGCTCTTAATGAAACCATCTGTCAGAGGTAACAAGTGTGTTTGTCAATCAGCTGGAAGGGGTGCTTGAGTAAGTATTAATTACAGCAGCAGAAGCTGGTTTAGAGGGTTGTAATTTGAGTATGGCCAGAAGTTGTCTTGTTTGAGGGCTTGCTCTAACACAGACTGATTGAGGAACATAATGGCAATTATTTAAAGAATTGCTATAGTCAGAAATTTGGTGCTGGGAAATTTGAGAGAAAAGTGATATTTGGCTCCGCTTTCATGTTTTGTTTTTGTTTGATGTCAAGTAGCTGGCAAGTGTCATTCTTTTACCTGCAATCCTGGAGACTGCAAGTTGCAGCTGTATTAAGAGTTAGTTATAGAGTCATAGAAATGTACAGCACAGAAACAGGCCTTTCAGTGCAAGTTGTCCATGCTGACCAGATGGCCTAAATTAATATCGTCCCATTTGCCAGCATTTGGCTCATATCCCTCTATACCCTTCCTATTTATACACCCATCCAGATACCTTTTAGATGTTCTATTGTGCCAGCCTCCATCACTTCGTCTGGCAGCTCATTCCATACAGACACCACCCTCTGCATGAAAATGTTGTCCCTTAGATCTTTTAGGTCCCCTTTTTAATATTTCCCCTCTTATATTAATCTATGCCCTCTAGTTTGGACTCCCTCACCCTGAAGAAAGGATCTTGTTTGTTTATCCTAACCATGCCCCTCATTATTCTTTAAACCTCAATAAAGTAACCTCTCAGCCTTTGACACGCCAGTGAAAATAGCTGCTCAGCTTCTCCCTATAGCTCAAACCCTCCAAACCTTCAAGATTCTTATAAATCTTTTCTGAACATTTCCAAGTTTCACAACATCCTTCCCATAACAGGGAGACCAGAATTGTACATAGTATTCAAACAGTGGCCTAACCAATGTCCTGTATAGCTGCAACATGAACTCCCAACTCCTCTCCTCAATAAAAGCAAGCATACCAAATGTCTTCTTCACAATCCCTTCTACCTGTGAGTTGACTTTCAAGGGACTATGAACCTGCACTCCAAAAGTTCTTTGTTCAGCAACACTCCCCAGGACCTTACCATTAAGTGCATAAGTCCTGCCCTGATTTGCCTTTCCAAAATGCAGCACCTCACATTTATCTAAATTAAACTCCATCTGCCATTCGTCATTGCATTCTGAGGTAACCACCTTCAATTCAATTTTCAACTTACCTCCAATTTTTAGTTAGCTTAATAACTCAATCAACACCTCAATCCTGGTGTCTAAGCTGCAAACAAGGTATACTGTGAGCAAGGGACAAAGAGTTTGTTGGACATACTGCTTCAAGAGACAGCCATACCTCTTTAGATGAAGAACTTTAGAGTTCGGAAGGGAGGATGAGACTCATAACAGGTAGATCAGACGATCTAGCAATGTGACAGAGGAGCTCCAGCCCTTTACTTTGTCCCATTAGTGCAACTTGTGTGGGTGGGAAGAAGGATTACATGATGAAGGGGCAAACCTGCTTCGTATCGTCATACAGGATATCATTTATATGGCAAGGAGTGCAAAGAAGTGTGGTAGTGATAGAGGGCCTGGAGATAGATTCCCTGTTCCAGAGAACATTGCCTATCGAGGTTAAACACACTTAGATTTAGGCCAGAACTACATTTGGAGCAGGACAGGCTAGATTCAGTTAGCATGGTCCATGAAGGAATCAACAGCAGAAGAGCTAAAAATGATGCAACACTCAAAAAGACGAAAGGGTTACAGTTCAAATTCAACAGCAGGACCAGCACTTCCTGATCAAGATGATGACCTCCAAACTAACACTCACAATGAACTTGGAATCGCAACAATTCAGGTGACAAACTCATCTACTTCTCTGAACTCTTACTTTATCATCAATAGTGCTGAAACAGTGGCTCAGCAGTCAGCATCGCTACCTCACACTGCCAGTTCAATTCCAGCTTTGTTAACTGTGTGGAGTTTGCACGTTCTCCCCAAGAGCTTTCGCCCAATCATAGAATCTCTACAAATTGGGAACAGTCCATTTGTCCCAACAAGTCCGCAGCACCCCTCCAAACAGCATTCCACCCAGGTGAATCCCCTACCCTTTCCCTATAATCCTACATTTCCTATGGCCAATCCACCGAACTTACATACCCTGGACACTATAGGCAATTTAGCATGGCCAATCCACCAATCCTCACATTTTTGCACTGTGGGAGGAAACCAGAACACCTAGAGAAAACGCATGCAGACACAGGGAAAATGTCCACATAGGCAGTTGCCTGAGGGCAGAATCAAAGGAAATAAGAGAATTCAACGTGTAGATCACAGAACAGTGTGGGAAGCGGGGGGACAACCATCAGCACCAGAGAAAGTAAAGAGCTGCTGCAATGGGCTAACTCCAATTCAACTAGGTGGAGATTGGCCTCTTCACAAAAGAGATGTGAGATAACTGATAGGACTTGTAACTGAAATGGGGGCTATGGTTTAAACAAGATTTAGAAATCCAAAGATAAAATTGATACAACAGTACAAATGAAGAGTAGAGTAAAGCTGAGTTTTCAGTAAGCGTCACTCGTCCCAGAAGTGTAATTGATTTCTTTCCATAGATGCTACCAGATCTGCCGAGATTTTTGAGCAATTTCTGCTTCGTTTCAAAAACTATGGGTTTCCAGTATCCAATGTTCTTTCAGTTCTTTTGTCAAGGTAAAGCTATCCTAGATCAAGCATTGAATGCTGAGACAATTTTAGCCGTAGAGTCATACAGCACGGGAATAAACCCTTTGATGCAACTCATCCATGCCGAACAGATATCCTATATAAACCTAGTCCCATTAGCCATCATTAGGCCCATATCCCTCTAAATACTTCCTATTCGAAGGTTTTGGAGTAGATTTGTAGCCCGGAATGCGGGTGTTGAGGTTGGTTGGCTCGCCGAGCTGGTTTGTTGTTCTGCAGACATTTCGTTACCATTCTGGGTAACATCATCAGTGCAGCCTCCGATGGAGCGTCAGTATCTATTCCCACCTGGTTTTTAAACTCTGGAGTCCATTGAGCTGGATTGCCTCACTTCCGGTTTTCCTTCGTAGTGGAGGGTATATGGGGTCAAGTTCTATATATTTACTAATGGCTTTCTTCGTGGAGTGCCAGGTTTCTAGGAATTCCCATGCCTGTCTCTGCTTAGCTTGTCCCAGGATTTTGATGACATTGGTCCTGTCCATGGTAGTGAGTGGTCTTTAGTTCGGATGAGCATTTGTCATGGGGTTGATGTGGGCTTGTGTCCCACACTGATGCTCAGCAGGTGTAGGAGTCTTGTGGTTCGTTCCGATTTGTTCCTGATGTAGGGTAGTGTGATGAGTGTACTGAGGCACATAGTATCTTCCTGATGTTGTTCGTGTAGGCATCTTCTGACCCAGTTTTTTGGATATCCATTATCCTTGAAAACCTGGAAGAGGTATTCTTCTTCCTCTTGGCGTAGTTGTGTTGCTGCAGTGTATTTTGTTGCCCGTTTAAATAGTGTTCACTCGCAGGTTCTAGGCTGCGCGCTAGGACGGTTACTGTTGAAGTTCAGTACCTGGCTCATGTGTGTGACTTTTCTGTGTAATTTCATTTGGAGTTTCCCATTTGTCTTGCACTTTACCATGATGTCCAGGAATGGGGGCTATTTGTTCTTCTCCTCCTCTCTGGTAGATTTTATTCCGGTGAGGGTGTTGTTTATAAGTCTGCGTGTCTCCTCTAGTTTGGTCCGTTTAATGATGACAAAGGTGTCGTCTACGTAGCGTATCCATAGTTTCGGTTGGATTAACGGGAGGGCCGTCATTTCTAGCCTTTGCATCACTGCCTCTGCTGAGAGTCCGGGCTCATAATAAAGTTCAACAGGGTTGGTGATAAGTTGGTTATTTCTCTCAATATTTTGTATGGAACCTAATTACCAATTAAAGCTTCCAAACATACGCTAATATGGTAGACACTGTCCTTTCAAAACAATCAATAGGATGTGAAGTACTTTTTGTGAAATACTTTTGAAGTAACTCTGAAAAATATGATCAGCTGCTGTATCACACTGTTCTCATTGTTGAAATTAAAAGAAACTTTGCAATATAACATGCTATTAGTAACTGCTAGACCACACTCTTAGTGTGGCAAGTCTTTCACAGCTACAACCCCAGCTGGAATATCAGCCCAAGGCAAAATGCCTATCATGGGCTACTTAACATTCACATTTGAATAACCTTTTGCATATTACTTCCCGGAGAAAGTTGCAATATATGCTACAACTACTCAATTTTGACTTTGTTGTAATTACTTTTGTACTAAACATCATAAATTCCTATCACTTGTAATTTAAAACAAAATCACAAAGCTATTGCTTTCTCAAAAATACCTCAAGAATTCTATCTAGAAAGAAATCAAACTAAATCTACTTAATCTTACTAAGAGTAGTTGATGTTACTCTTCACCAACTTCCTGCTGTGAAGGTCGCCTTACTTAGAAACACACACAGGAACTGTAACCACTTGCCAATGAGGGACAAGCAGAACAACTTCCCTGAACAGTCAGGGAAGCTGCAGTCATGAAATTAATGGTCGATCAATCTAACATTGGGAGTAAAAACTTAAACAAAAGCAAAGAGATTGGAACTACAAAGTGGTGTAGAAACTCAGCAGGTTTAACTTTTCTGCATGGACTCTGCTAACGTTTTGAGTTCAGAATGACTCTTCTTCAGAATCATTTTAAAGCAAACAGGCAGGCTGGTTGAACGGGTGAACACACAGCAGATGAAACCTGTTGCTGAAAAATGATATATATCGTTTGGAAGTATGAGGAGAGGAAAATGAAATCAAGAATGCAACTCTGAAGAGGGCAGGAGTGAACAGAAATTTTGTCAGTGTACCTGACTGGTGGAAAAGTTTGTATAAACAATTATTCAGGATAGAATAGCAGTCACATGGAAAAAGGTCCACTAAGTAGGAAACATCAGTATGGATTTCTAAAGGGAAAGTTGTGGTTAACTAACTTATTGGAGCTTTTTTGAAGAATGAAAGTAATACGGCTACTGACAGCCTTGGCTTTACTGACATATATTAATGATCTGGATCATGGTATGCAGAAAGGTTGCAGACGGCATGAAACTTGGAAGAACTAATAAACAGTGAAGGGGGCAGTGTGGAACTCTTAAAGAAGTGCATGAGGTGATGTTTTTGGCAGGAAGAACATTGAAATACAATACAAAATAGGGGAACAATTCTACAAGTGATTCAGGATCAGAGGGACATAACTACACATATCACTGGAGGTGGCAAGTCAGGGACAGAGAGCAGTTAATAAAGCATGCAATACCCTCAGTTTTATTAAAAAGGCAATTAGAATACAAGAGCAAGGAAGTGATGTTAAACATATATAAGACAGACACTTGTGAGACGTCAGCTAGAGTACTGTACACAGTTGTATTGTAAAGAGAGTTCAGAAGCAATCTACTAGAATGGTTCCAGGTGTCTGAAACTTCAGTTACAAAGATAGATAGAAGAAGGTGGGACTGTTCTCCTTGGAGAAATGTTTTCAAAACCATGAGTAGCCCAGATACAGTAGGAAATGTCAGCAGTGGAGAAGCTGTTCTCGCCCCAGTACCCTATGAATCAAAACCCATTTCTCCTACAGCAGACTTTGAGCCATGCATTTAAATCTCTAAATAATATTTAAATCCTTGTGCTAATTTGTTCATAGTTCAGGTAATCTCAGAGGGTTCAGAGGGTGTGCTATTTAATTTGGCACCCAACTCCGCATATTGATTTTGTAGAACTCTGTTCCTTCTCCTGCCCATGTTGTTGGTACCTACATGAACCACAATGACTTAGAACATAGAACACAGAACAGGCCCTTCAGCCCACAATGTTGTGCCGACCATTGATCCTCATGTACGCACCCTCAAATTTCTGTGACCATATACATGTCCAGCAGTCTCTTAAATGACCCCAATGCCTTGCTTCCACAACTGCTGCTGGCAACGCATTCCATGCTCTCACAACTCTCTGCGTAAAGAACCTGCCTCTGACATCCCCTCGATACTTTCCACCAACCAGCTTAAAACTATGACCCCTCGTGCTAGCCATTTCTGCCCTGGGAAATAGTCTCTGGCTATCAACTCTGTCTATGCCTCTCATTATCTTGTATACCTCAATTAGGTCCCCTCTCCTCCTCCTTTTCTCCAATGAAAAGAGACCGAGCTCAGTCAACCTCTCTTCATAAGATAAGCCCTCCAGTCCAGGCAGCATCCTGGTAAACCTCCTCTGAACCTTCTCCAAAGCATCCACATCTTTCCTATAATAGGGCGCCCAGAACTGGACGCAGTATTCCAAGTGCGGTCTAACCAAAGTTTTATAGAGCTGCAACAAGATCTCACGACTCTTAAACTCAATCCCCCTGTTAATGAAAGCCAAAACACCATATGCTTTCTTAACAACCCTGTCCACTTGGGTGGCCATTTTAAGGGATCTATGTATCTGCACACCAAGATCCCTCTGTTCCTCCACGCTGCCAAGAATCCTATCCTTAATCCTGTACTCAGCTTTCAAATTCGACCTTCCAAAATGCATCACCTCGCATTTATCCAGGTTGAACTCCATCTGCCACTTCTCTCCCTTGCACAGCAACTTCCATTCCAGTTGTAGGCAGATGTCTCAAAGATTGGCACAGGCACAGAACAAAGCTGTCCAGACTCAACAGAAAACTGTGTCTGTCTCCTAGTGCTAATTCCTTTTCACTCCCTCTGTTTGAATGGCTTCCTATATTGCCATGCCACAGTCAGTTCAATCATCTTGGCTGCAGTACAAGACCAATGAATTTTTTTTGATAAATACAAAAGCAGAGGATCCTCCAGCACTTGGGTACCATTATCTGCCACACCATCCTGTCTTTAGCTATTGACCAAATCAGAAAATCTTATCCAACCGAGTGTGAGGAAGTAACTGCCAAGAAGTTGGATGGGGGAGGCAGTTGATGTATCATGGTGTCTTCAGTCTAGCCTCCAGATTATAACTCCTTGAGTTGCAGATGAGTAAATATTTACCAAATCTGCATTTATAATTTGATTAAAATATCATGTATCTGGTTTTGGTCTTTCAGTAGCATCAGAGGCTACTTGGGTCTCAACAGAGTTGGACACTCTATTAGTACATAACTCCTGGCTGTTACTCTGTTTCAATTGTCCCTTGAATTTTTTTTCCTCCTGGACTGGAGAACTACTTGTGGGAATGTGATCAGAGATAATGGGAACTGCAGATGCTGGAGAATCCAAGACAACAAAGTGTGAGGCTAGACGAACACAGCAGGCCAAGCAGCATCCCAGGAGCACAAAAGCTGCCGCCTCGGGCGTAGACCCTTCCTAGGGTCTAGGACTGGGGCATCAGCTTTTGTGCTCCTGGGATGCTGCTTGGCCTGCTGGTTTCGTCCAGCCCCACACTTTGTTTACTTGTGAAAATGTGTCTGAATTTGCTTTTTTGCCAAGGGGTGTGCTTATGGGATGTTACTAATTTGAAATACTTCACCAGTAAGCGTCACTGACTTAATTAGTAAGTGTTACTGTAATTTACTATTCTGTTAAAGTTTTCCAATCGAGTTGTTATTCTAATTTTTTTCTTTCTTTTGTTTGTATTTTAACTATAGTGCTTAAATAAATTGTTTTTGATTAATGTCAAGTAATTTGACCAGCCACATTGCATCTGGAACATGGCACTCCACTTTTGCCTTTAAAATAAGTAGTAGTTAGGGTCTAGGCTACCACCTAAAAATATTTTGAGGGGGTCTGGTCTGGTTAGGTCCACAACAAACTGGGGGCTCTTGTCACAAATAAAATCTCTAATTCCAGGGTGGGTTTAAGATTATTGGACTCAAAGGCAGCGAGTAGTAGATATTAGTGTCTTTTGTTTTAAGTGTTGAATTCAGTTGGCTTAAACAGGGAGTGCCTTTCGTAGTAATGGCTCTTTCAGTCACTAAGAGTCTCCTGGAGTTAGAAGAGGTCACTTCAGAAGTTGGGCAAAAACCGAGCAAGGCAGAGCTCTTGGAATTGGCAGACGAGCTGGAGTTGGGGTTGCCTTTGCCTGTATAAAAATTGCAGGAATAGCTCAACACTTACGATTGCCAGAAATGTTGTTCGAGTCATTGGAAATCGCTAAAATTCAACTGCAAATGAAGCAACTAGAATTAGAGGCAAAAGAAAAGAATAGCCCTGGCAAAACAAAGAAGAAAGAGAAAAGGAAATGAAATAGTTTGAATTGTGATTAAAAGCAGATTAAAAAGGAAAGAGGAAAGCCTGAGCAGAAGAGGGAGAAAGAGAAAGTTTGAACTTCAGAAGTTGGCAATTAGAGAGGAAAGTCGTTTTAAAAGGGTAGAGGCGAAGATGGGCTTAGTGATGAGTGAGTAAACCCATGGTAGCCAAAGGCCTGGTGAGGATCTGTTTAAATATGTCTAAGCATTGCCTAAGTTTGACAAGAAAGATGTAGAAGGCTTCTTCAATTCATTTTAGAAAGTGGCTAAACAAATAAAGTGGCCACTGATCATGTGGGTATTGTTGACTCAAACAAAGTTGGTAGGTAGAGCTAGTGAGGTATTTGCATCACTATCAGAAGAGGTATCTGGGGAGTATGACAAGGTAAAAAATGCCATCTTAAGTGCATATTAGCTAGTACCAGAAGCCTGCAGACAATGTTTCAGGAATTGAGGGAGGGAGCCTGGTCAAATGGGCATTGAGATTGAAAGGATCAAACAAGTAATTCTGATAGGTGGATAAGGGCATTGAAAAACAGATCAAACACGTGGCGCTCTTAGTGACGATAATTCTGGTCGAGTTCAAAAATGTTCTTCCTGAAGTAGTGAGAACTCATGCGAAAGGGCAGAGAGTTAAAATTTCACAATTAGCAGCTGAATTGGCTGATGATGTTGATGAGTTAGTTCACAAATCAAAGCTTGGCTTCCAACATCAATTGCAGTCAGTAAGGCATAGAAAAAGAGAAATCCTCAGGTAGTAAAGGAAAAGGAAGTCTCATTGAAGATAATAAAGATAGTTTACCACAAAGTGAAAAGAAAACCCATGAGGAAGAAAGAGAAGTAAAAATGTTCAAGTGTTTCACTGTAATAAAGTAGGCCACATGAAGCTGCAGCATTGTTGGTTGAGAAAAAGCTCAGAGAAGATGCATGTGGAAAAACAGGATAAGTCAGTGAGTTTTGAAGTGGTAAAGGAAAGCACAGCGGAAGTTAAAAAGCTGCAAAAGAATGTACAACCTGATTAGGGACTGGTTGAGAAGAAAATGCTAGAACTCTTTAAAGAACTTATTCGTGTGACTAAGGTTTACTCATATGTGCCAGGAGGAACAGGTAAAGAAATTAAGATTTTAAGAGATACAAGAGCATGTCAATCTTTGATGGTGAGAGATGAGGAGGTATGTAATTCAGAAGCAGTATTGCCGATAACGGTGGTAATATGTGGAATTCTTGGCGAGAAGAGCAGTGTTTTATTATATAAAGTGAGGGTGGAGAGTAAAGTGAAAAGTGGTGTAGGGGTGGTCAGAATAATAGAAATTTTTTTATTGCAGCAATACAGTTTATCCTTGGTAATGATATAGCTGGATCACAAGTGGGAGTGGTGCCCGCTGTGGTTGAAAAGCCAGTGGAACATCTGGCAACTAAGGTATTAGAGGAAGTATATCCTGGGAATTTTCTTGATTGTGTGATAACAAGGTCATAAAGCCACGCATTGAAGCAGGAGGAAAAATCAAAGAGTAAAGATGAAGTTAAGTAAACTATCGGAAACCGTGCTTGATCAAATAGTTTAAAAAAATCCAAGAACAGGTGGAGGATAAAGCAGATGTTTTTAAGTTCAGAGAAATTTACCGAATTACATTAGAAAGTGAAAAACTAAGACAATTGTATCAAAAGCATACAGAGAAGAAAAATCTGAGTGTATTCCAGAATGTTACTATCTTAAAAATGCTGCCTTGATTAGGAAATGGGGACCATCACATGTTCAGGTGGATAAGGAATGGGCACAGGTTCATCAAATTGTATTACCAGTAGGTTACAGGTAGGAGGTGTTGCGAGTAGTAAATGAGTTACCAGTAGGTCATCATTTGTGGGTAAGGGAAACTCAAGCCAAAATACAAAACATTTTTATTAGACAGGATTGCGTAAGATGTGGTTGAATTCTGCTGGGCATTTCCTATGTGCTAGGTAATTGGAAAACCTCAGGTAATGACAAAACCAGCACCTTTAATACGCATTGGCACATTGAAGAACCTTTTTATAACAATCTTAAGTGATGGCACAGGACCCTTGCCTACAACAAAAATTGGGAATCAGCATTTGTTGAGCACACTGGATATGTCCACTAGATTTCCAGAGGCCATTCCATTATGCAATATCACAGCTAAAAAGATATTGGAAAGTTACTCAAATTTTTCACTAAATACAGACTACCCACAGAGAAACAAACAGATCAAGGGTCAAATGTTACAAAATTATTCAGCGAAGTTATGGATAGCTTAGGAATAAAACAATTCAAATTCACTGCATACCATAAAGAATCAGAATGGTGGCATCAAAATTTAAAGACCATGTTGAGAGCTTATAACCAAGACTATCCTGAGGATCGGGATAAAGGAGTTCCATTTTTGATGTGATGCATCCCGAATTGCAATCTACCAAATTCAATTCATTTGAATTAATTTTTGGGCATGAGGTGAGAAGATGATTGAAATTAATTAAGGAGAAATTGGTGAGTCAGAATTCAGAAATGAGATATTTGAACTATGTGTCAAATTTTAGGGAAAGATGAAATGGAGCTGGTGAATTGGCCAGGCAGCATTTAGATTAGATTACATTAGATTACCTACAGTGTGGGAACAGGCCCTTCAGCCCAACAAGTCCACACCACCCCTTGGAGCATCTCCCCCCCCCCCCCCCCCCCCCAGACCCATCCCCCTATAACCCAAACACCCCTGAACACTACGGGCAATTTAGCATGGCCAATCCACCTAGCCTGCACACCTTTGGACTGTGGGAGGAAACCGGAGCACCCGGAGGAAACCCACGCAGACACAGGGAGAACGTGCAAACTCCACACAGACGGTTGCCCGAGGCTGGAATTGAACCCAGGTCCCTGTTGCTGTGAGGCAGCAGTGCTAACCACTGAGCCACCGTGCCACCCAACAAAAGTAGCATATCATATGATGAAACAATCAGATAAGAAATCAAAAATTCACTATTTTGCTAGTGCAGATAAAGTGTTAGTGACACTTCCAGTGATAGCTGAATCTTTAAATGGTTTAGTGGGCCTTATCAAAGAGAAAGGAAATTGGGCGAGGTGCATTATTTGATAAGAACACCAGATAGAAAAAAATCTCTCTGAATGCATTGTGTGAATACGGTCAAAGATTATTTTGATCGGGAAAGAAAACAAAAAGGAGAATATGTTACTGATTACAATATAATGAAGAACAAAGTCCAGGGGCTTCTGCATTGGACATTCCTCTAACTAAATTGGACAATGTGGAAGTTCTCAAAAAATGGGATAAATTAATGAGTTATCTTGCAGAGGAAAATCAAAATGACCTGAAAGAGTTATTATAATCACATGTTGGAATAAACTGGTAAATAGTAATCTAATTATGCATGATGTAGATATAGGAAACGTTGTCCTAATTAAGCAACATCCTTATGGACTTAACTCTCTAAAGTTGGCACATGTTCAAAAAGAGATTGAATGTATGCTCAAACATAACATAACTGTAACAACTGGAGTTCACCCATAGCAATAGTGCCAAAGCCAGATGGTACCCAACAATTATTTGTGGTCTACCGCAGAGTCAATGCAGTCACAAAGTCTCACTCATATCCTTTTCCACATTTGGAAGACTGTATTGAAGAGGCGGGACAAGAAAATTATATTTCTAAGTTGGGCTTGCTGAGAATATACCTTTATCTGAAACAGCAAAGACAACTTCTGCTTTCATGACACCAAATGGGCTATATAAGTTTAAAGTCCTGCAATTTGGAATGAAAAATGCGCCAGCCACATTTCAAAAACTAAACAAAAAAGTAATTTCTGGATTACCCAACTGTGTGGTGTACATCGACAATCTATTGATTTTAAGTCACAGATAGAAGGAACATTTGCAGCATCTACCAGAATTATTCGATCAACTTCAGGAAGCCCATTTAGTGATAAGCCTGGCTAAGAGTGATTTTGCAAAAGCCCAAGCCACATCCTTAGGCCCTGTCGGTGGACATGGACAGATGGCCTCATAAGATGCAAAAACAAATTGTTATTGAAGAACTCCCCTTCACTCGAAGAAAAGGGAAGTGCTACGATTCCTGGGATTGAGTGACTCTTATTGAAAGTTCGTACCGAACTTAAGCAGTGTGGTTGCTCCACTGTCTGACTTATTGAAGAAATGCAGAGAATTTCAGCAGATGACAGACTGTCAGAAAGCATTTGACAGCCTGAAAGCTGTGTTAGCCACTGCCCCAGTGACTGCCACACTGAATAACACAAAGCTGTTCAAAGTGGCTACCAATGGGAGTGGTATGGGTGTTGATGCTTTACAAAACAACATGAACTTAGAAACATCTATTGGGTATTTTTCCAGAAACTTGAATAATCAACAACAGAAAGATTCTGCGATTGGGAAGGAAACCTCCAACTTGGTGTTAGTGTTTCAACATTTCAACATTTATTTTGGCAGTAACATATCTGAGACAACAGTATACCTTGATCATAACGCATTAAAAGCTTTCGGAGAAATTTAAGGGCAAAAATTAGATTGTTTAGTTGCAACTTTTTATTTCAGCCATTCAATTTGAAAATTATACACATGGCAGGACAAGAGAACGCAATTGTTGATATGTTATCGCAACTTTGGTAAAGAAGACAGAAGTGTCGAATAGTGGGAATAAATGGACCGAAATAGATAGAAGCAGTAAATACTTGCATGTAATGTACATGCATTGTAGTGTATTAATAGAGTAAGGCTACAGGTTTTTAAAAATGAAGCCATCTTTGTATATTGATAGTTCATTTATTTTAAGGGAGGGAAGGTGTGATGATGTTGTGGCTTTATGAGAGTATTTTGTATTTTTTTGAAGACAGACTGTAGGCACCAAGCAGTCTACAAAAGACCACTTGAGGAGACACTTGGCAGCCCTTGGGCTTTTTTTTGAAAACAGCCCGAATGGATGTGGCCAGTTGTCACAGATCAGCATTTCTGAGTTTTGGTTGTTCAGTTGCATCACAAGTTAGGGTCTCAAAACAGTTGGAAGTTTCAGTAAATGTCTCCTGGCTGCTACTCTGTCTCAATTTTCTCTTGACCTTTCTTTCTTGGATTGCAGGACAGCATGTAGGTACCTGTCTGAGTTTGCCTTTCAAGGGCTGTTTGTGATGTTACTATATTGGAATAGTTAATTTGTCATAGTTATGGTAAAAAATATTTGGCTACGTTTTCCAAGAATTGTTATTCTATTTTTTCTTTTTGTTTGTATTTTAAGCACAGTATTTTAAATAAACTGTGTTTTTGCTTAATGTCGAGTAGTTTGACCAGTTGCATTGTATCTGGAAACAGCATTCCATACATTCCTTTAAAACAAGAAAAGGTTAGGGTCTAGGCTATCTTACTGAAACATGTTGATGGGATCTGGCAAGGTTCATAACACTGACATATCAATAAGTGGAAATAGAATATCCTTTATTATCTTGTCAAAACTGTTCATAATTTATAACACCTCAATGAGGTCATCTCTCATTCTTCTCTGCTCTAACGAGAAAAAGTCCAATTTCTCTAATCATTCCTTACATCGAAAATCCCACCTTCCTGGTATCATTCCAGTAAATCTATTTTGAACTCTCTCCAGGACTTTCACATCCTTCCTTAAATTAGGTGACTGGAACTAAATATAATTCTCCAAACATGATCTGCTTTGTAGAGCTGTAGCGTGCCTTTTTTGCTTTTATACTTTATGCCTCTATTTATAAACCCAAAGATCCTAAATGCCTTCTTAACAACTGTTCAACTTGCCTGGCTATCTTCAGAAAGTCATGCGTGTGAAACCCAAAGGTCCTTCTGTTCCTGCACACCCCACAAAATTTTACCATTGAGCCGGTATTGTCTATCCATGTTTCTTCTAACAAAAAGCATCACCTCACATTTTTGTGTATTGAAATTCACCTGCCAGTTGTCTGTTCATTTAGACAACTTGTCAATGTCCTTCTGAAGTTGCTTAGTATTATCCTCACAATTCACTATTTGTCCTAGCTTAGTATCACTTGCAAATTTAGTGATTTTGCCCTCAACCCTCTCTCTAGATCATTCATATAAATAAGAAAAACCAAGGATCCCAAAATTGACCCCTCTGGAACACATCTTTCAACTCATCTCCAACCTGAGAAATGCCCATCTATATCCATCCTCTGTCAACCAGCTTCTAACACACACCGTCAAGTATCATCCAACTCCAGACATTTCTAGTTTACTAACCAACCTGCACAGTATCAAATGCTTTCCACAAGTCCAAATATACAACATCCATAGCACTACCCTTATCCACTGCCCGTGTTATCTCGTCAAAGAACTTAATTACATTTGTTAGACATACCTTCCCTTGACACGGCCATGCCATCCGTCTAACATGAACTTATTTTTCTCCAAGTGGATATTTACCTTATCCTGCATTATGGCTTCCATCAGTTTTGCCATTACTGGTATCAAGCTCACAGGTCTGTAATTTTCTAGGTTATCCTTTTATCCTTTTTTAAACAAAGGCATCACATTTTCAATCCTCCAGTGCCTTGGGACTGATTCTATGTTCAGAAAGACCTGGAAAATTTGTCAACCGATTCACAATTTGTCCCTTACATCTCTCGGCAATCTCGGATGTATTCCATTCAGGCCTGGTGATTTCCTTACCTGCAGTGTTGTCAACCATTTTAGCACCTCTTCTTTATCCATCACAATATCGCTCAATTGCTGAACATTCACATTTTCAACTAGGCCATTGTCACCATCTTCAAATTTAGTAAAGGTGAAGCAAAATATTCATTTAATAAGTGTGCCATATCCTTTGCTTCAGTGAGCAGCTTACCCTGCTTGTTCTTTATGAACCCCACTCTATCCTTCACTAACATTTTACTATTAATATGCTTGAAGAACATTTTATTATTTCTTTTGTGCAACCTTCCATCCTTTCCTTATGCTTTCCTCAGTCTTTGCCTCTTTCCTGCATTTGAGGAACTCGTCTTGACTTCTTTTGCTATTGTGACAATATGTGCCTTTAAGCGGGATTTGTTTGTTCTGGTCTCTTAATAGGGATGTTGTAAACCTGGTGTCAAGGTGTCTGCTCCATGGAAAGCAGAGTAAATAGCTTTGTGTGTTTTTTTTAAATAGACAAAGGAAGTGGGAGGGTCAAACAGATGAGGGGTTGGCGGAGGGGTTGGCGGAGGGGTTGGCGGAGGGGTTGGCGGAGGGGTTGGCGGAGGGGTTGGCGGAGGGGTTGGCGGAGGGGTTGGCGGAGGGGTTGGCGGAGGGGTTGGCGGAGGGGTTGGCGGAGGGGTTGGCGGAGGGGTTGGCGGAGGGGTTGGCGGAGGGGTTGGCGGAGGGGTTGGCGGAGGGGTTGGCGGAGGGGTTGGCGGAGGGGTTGGCGGAGGGGTTGGCGGAGGGGTTGGCGGAGGGGTTGGCGGAGGGGTTGGCGGAGGGGTTGGCGGAGGGGTTGGCGGAGGGGTTGGCGGAGGGGTTGGCGGAGGGGTTGGCGGAGGGGTTGGCGGAGGGGTTGGCGGAGGGGTTGGCGGAGGGGTTGGCGGAGGGGTTGGCGGAGGGGTTGGCGGAGGGGTTGGCGGAGGGGTTGGCGGAGGGGTTGGCGGAGGGGTTGGCGGAGGGGTTGGCGGAGGGGTTGGCGGAGGGGTTGGCGGAGGGGTTGGCGGAGGGGTTGGCGGAGGGGTTGGCGGAGGGGTTGGCGGAGGGGTTGGCGGAGGGGGAGTTGTTGGAGTTGAACTTCTAAGATGTAGCTCTCACTTTCTGCTGCTAGATTCATTCTGTTGGTATTCCTTCTCCTGAACTGGAGGAGATAGAAACTGAACGAAATCTGTTTTGGCAATTTTGCCTTTGAGCATTTATTGGATGCTATTATATTGGAACTGATGAGTCGTAGTTAAATAATATATTATTTTGTTAATTATCCAAAGGATTAAAGTTATGCCGATTCTTCTTTCTTTCATTTATGTTTTAACTATGGTGTAAGAATAAAGCGTGTTCTGCTTAAAGAGTAATAGTTCGACCAATCAAATCATACCTGGAATGCAGTGCCTTACAACCCACCTTTAAATAAGTTAAAAGTTAGGGTCTAGGCTATCTCCATGATAACCTGAGACGGGAACTGGTATGGTCCATAACATATTATTATGGTATGCATACGATACCATTTCAATGTAACTAGTTACCCAGAGTGCTGTAGCTTTGAAAATCCTATATTTATTTCTCTTGGGCACACATCTAGCTCATGCCCTATTCATCTTTTGAAATTCTCCCATTTTTCAAGAACTATTTAATTTACCAAAGGTTAGAAGTCACACAACACTAGGTTACAGTCTAACAAGTTTACTTCAAATCACAAGCTTTTGAAGCACTGCCCAATCATCAAGTGACGTGAGGGAAAGGATACAAGCACAGAAATTATAGGTAGAGAGATCAGGAGATCATACAAATGGTATAATAGAACAAAACGTGTGTTCCAATTTTTAGTCCCCTGAAACCTTATCTTTTCCAACCTGAGATCTTCATCATCGGCTTATTTTTATCCTTTTTCAGTTTGTATATATTTCATACTTTCACCTCTCCCATTCTTACCATAGGTTTCTCAAACTCTGTTTCTGAAGAAGTTGGTGACAAAGGGCTGACTGGACTCAATGATGGTGAACTGTCCACACTGGAAACGTATTCTGGATCAGGAACATAAAGAATCTGCATGAGAACACATGAGAGTGTAAAAGGATGTATTTAATTTAATATAAACCTCATTCACTACAATAAACTCCCTTTAAAATTAAGTGTGCTCATTGTAGTGCTTTATTTACAGTCAATAAATACAATTAAGCACAAAGCTCTACTTAATCATTTCAAATGATATGTTTCTGCAACTACAAGCGGGAGGCTCCCGACGTGAGCTGAATGCAAATACACAAACTAAATCAGCCAAACCCAACAGGTCTGAAAATACAACTGAGGTTAGGGCAGGCAAGATGTGGAGATGCTGGTGTTGGACTGGGGTGGACAAGATCAAAAATCATACGACACCAGGTTATAGTCCAACAGGTTTATTTGAAGTCACAAGCTTTTGGAGTCTGCTCCTTTTTCAGGTAGCTGGGCAGACAGGGGAACAGAGGAGTAGGACTTCTTCTTTCTGTTGCTTTACTGAAGGTCCTGGTGCAAATATGATCTATAGACATTGCAGGTAGGCCAATAAAAAGTTAATACCACATGCCATGTCTTCCACAACCACATGTGTTGGCTATCACAATGGAGCAGCTTGATTTGGAAGGTTTTATTGTTAGGAAAGATTGAAAAGGCTAATTTCTCTCAAAAAAGGAAAGCTCAGGGTAACCCGAGAAGGGTCTTGATGTCGGAAGGATTTCTAGGGTAGACATGTGAAAGGTGTTTTGACAAATAGTTGAGACCAACAACACAGGTAATAAATGGGTAACTGTATCCATCAGGGAATTCAAAGAAAATGTCAGTGAGTGTGGGGTTAGAATACAGAAGCTATAAGTAGCTGAAGCAAACCATATAGTTACACTTAAGAGGAGTCAATATAAACATGGAGGAATAATTGATTCCAACAGACCCGATTTCAGGCATATTTAAGGGCTTGCATCTCTTCTGTACATTTTTGCTCGTTTAATGCCATTTGGGTCAGCTGCTCACCAATGGAGATGACCAAACACTAGCAAGCTCAATTGGCTAGGGAGCTCGTATTTGCTTCCCAAGACAGAAGTATTAACCAACTGCATTCATTAGTTGTGAAGCACTCCATCAGGAAGATTCTGTCAAAAAGTAATACGAGAGGGACAAAAATTGAAATCAAAGGACTAATGGAATGCTGGCATCTATCTCACTGGACTAGTACATAAAAGGTGTGTCGTGATATTGCAACTGGGCAAAGATCTTCATAAATCTGATCTGGGGTAAAGCATTCATTTCACAGAATTCATTGGTGTTTTGGTAATGTTACTGGATTCGTAATCCAAAGCTCCAGCCTAATGCTCCTAGGACATGGATCCCAATCCTACCATGGCAGCTGGTGAAATTTAAATTTAATAAATCAATCTGGAATTAAAAGCTAGTACCTGTCAGGTGGCTGTGAAACCGATTGCTGTAAAACTCCATCTGGTTCATGAATGTCACGGAAACAGTCTCATCTACCTGTGACTCCAGACACAGTAATGTGGTTACTTCTTAAATGTCAACTGAAAAGGCCAAGCAAGCCGATCAGTTCATTAAACTAATATATAAAAGTCAAAAAGGATTGAAATTGGATTGGAATGTGATTTGGGACAGATAGAAAATACCTGTTCAAAAAGGATAGGCATAACCTAAACTGAAAAGGGACCAACATCTTAGCATGGAGAAGTGCTCATTCAATTAAGGGAGACTTTATACTGATTGAGGTGAATGGAGGAATTCCAAGTAGCAGTGTAAATGGAAGGATTGATAGGGAAGGCTCTGAATGTGAGGAGAACACGTCAATTAGAAAAGACAGACAAGAGAGTCAGAGCAAGCAGTAACTCTGAACAACTAAATACAGTTAAGGCTGATGAATGCAGGGCGTGTTTAAGAACATGAAATTGGAACGTCATAGCTATTACAGAAACTTGGCTAAGAGATGGACAAGACTGGCAGCTCAATATTTCAGGTTTTAGATGCTATACAAAGGATAGAAAATGAGGCAAGAAAAGGGGCTGTGCTGGTGCTTTTGATCAAGGAATACATTACTGCTGTAACTAGGGAAGAGATTTCTGAAAAATCATCCAGTGAAAATATTTGGGTAGAAATTACAAGTAAAAAAGATAGATCACTGGTGGGATTTGTTACTATCGGGAGGCCTATAATAAGAGAACTTGGGAAACAAATATGTGGGGAGATCTCAGATATACGAGACCATAACAAAGTTGTAATAATGGGGGGATTTTAATTTTCCAAACATTTACTGGGACTACTATAGCCCTGAAGGTTTGGATGGTGAAGAATTTGTCAAATGTGCTCAGGAAAACTTTATTTTTCACTATATGGATGCTCCTACTTAGAAAAGGAGCAAAGCTAGACCTTCGTTTGGGCAATGAGGCAGGGCAGGTGACTGAAGGTAAAGTAGGAGAACACTTTGGGTCTAGTAATCATAATTCTATTAGTTTCAAAATGATTATAGAAAAGGATAAGCGTTCCATAAGAGTTTAAGATTTTAAGTGGAGTAATGCGAATTTCAACAGTACGAGACAACAACCTTCAAAAGTTGACTGGTGTAGACTGTTCACAGGTAAAAGGACATCAGACAAGTGGGAGGCATTCAAGGGTATGATGACAAGATTTCAGAGGCATTTTGCTGCTGTTAGAGTGAAAGGTCAGGCTGGTAAGAAGAAGAAACAATTGCAGAAATATGTGCATCATCTAGAACTGCGGTGAGATGCCTGATGAATGGAAGGTAGTTAATACTGCACCTCTAAGGATTTAATGTAGATTTGTAGCACGGGTTGTGGATGTTGAGGTTGGTTGGCTCGCCAAGCTGGTTCGTTGTTCTGTAGGCGTTTCATTACCCTGCTGGATAAAATCATCAGCGCAGCCTCTGATGAAGCACTGATAATGGGAACTGCAGATGCTGGAGAATCCAAGATAACAAAGTGTAAAGCTGGATGAACACAGCAGGCCAAGCAGCATCTCAGCAGCACAAAAGCTGACGTTTCGGGCCTAGACCCTTCATCAGAGAGGGAGACAGGGAGAGGGGTCTGGAATAAATAGGGAGAGGCAGACCGAAGATGGAGAGAAAAGAAGATAGGTGGAGAGGAGAGTATAGGTGGGGAGGTAGGGAGGGGATGGGTCAGTCCAGGGAAGACAGACAGGTCAAGGAGGTGTGATGAGGTAGTAGGTAGGAAATGGAGGTGCTGCTTGAGGTGGGAGGAAGGGATGGGTGAGAGGAACAACAGGTTAGGGAGGCGTTCAGTCTCCATCTTCCTGGATCACTCAGTCTCCATTTCAGGTAACCAGCTAGAAAGTGATGTCCATTTCAAGCCCACTGACTCCCAAATCTGCCTAGAATACACCTCCTCCCACCCAACCTCCTGCAAAAATTCCATCCCCTATTCCCAATTCCTCCGCCTCCGCCGCATCTGCTCTCACAATGAGGCATTCCACTCCCGCACATCCCAGATGTCCAAGTTCTTCAAGGACCGCAACTTTCCCCCTGCAGTGGTCGAGAACGCCCTTGACCGCGTCTCCCGCATTTCCGCAACACATCCCTCACACTCCGCCCCCGCCACAACCGCCCCAAGAGGATCCCCCTCGTTCTCACATACCACCCCACCAACCTCTGGATACAACGCATCATCCTCCGACACTTCCACCATCTACAATCCGACCCCACCACCCAAGACATTTTTCCATCCCCACCCTTGTCTGCCTTCCGGAGAGACCACTTTCTCTGTGACTCCCTTGTCCTCTGCACACTCCCCTCCAACCCCACCACACCCGGCACCTTCCCCTGCAACCGCAGGAAGCGCTACACTTGCCCCCAAACCTCCTCCCTCACCCACATCCCAGGCCCCAAGATGACTTTCCATATTAAGCAGATGTTCACCTGCACATCTGCTAATGTGGTATACTGTATCCATTGTACCCAGCGTGGCTACGTCTACATTGGGGAAACCAAGCGGAGGCTTGGGGACCACTTTGCAGAACACCTCCGCTCGGTTCGCAATAAACAACTGCACCTCCCAGTCGCGAACCATTTTAACTCCCACTCCCATTCTTTAGATGACATGTCCATCATGGGCCTCCTGCAGTGCCTCAATGATGCCACCCGAAGGTTGGATGAACAGCAACTCATATTCCGCCTTGGAACCCTGCAGCCCATGGTATCAATGTGGACTTCACAAGCTTCAAAATCTCCCCTTCCCCCACTGCATCCCAAAACCAGCCCAGCTCATCCCCCTCCCCCCACTGCATCACAAAACCAGCCCAGCCTGCCTTCGCCTCCCCAACCTGTTCTTCCTCTCACCTATACGCCCCTCCCACCTCAAGCCACACCTCCATTTCCTACCTACTACATCATCCTGCCTCCTTGACCTATCAGTCTTCAGTCCCGGGCTGACCTATCCCCTCCCTACCTCCCCAACTATACTCTCCTCTCCACCTATCTTCTTTTCTCTCCATCTTCGGTCCACCTCCCCGCCTCTCCCTATTTATTCCAGGCCCCTCTCCCTGTCTCCCTCTCTGATGAAGGGTCTAGGCCCGAAACGTCAGTTTTTGTGCTCCTGAGATGCTGCTTGGCCTGCTGTGTTCATCCAGCTTCACACTTTGTTATCTCTGATGAAGCACTGTTGTCTTTTCCTACCTGTTATTTGAACTCTGGTGTCTAATGGGCTGGATTATTTCATTTCTAGTTTTCCTTCGCAGTGGAGTGTATATAAAGTTGCACTCTACATGTTTATTATGACTTTCTTAGTGGAGTACCAGGCTTCTAGGAATTCCTGTGCTTGTCTCTGCTTTGCTTGTCCCAGGATCCTGGTGTTATCCCAATCAAACTGGTGGTTCTCCTTATCCAGATGGATAGAGATGAATGAGTATCGGTCGTGTCTTTTTGTTGCCAATTGATGTTCGCATACCTTTGTGGTTAATTTCCTTCCTATTTCTCCAATGTAGTGTTTGTCACAGTCTCTGCAGGGAATCTTGTATATGACACTCGTCCTGTCCATAGTGGGTAGTGGGTTTTTGGTTCAGGTGAGCAGCTGGTGAAGGGTTGATCTGGATTTATGTGCTCCTCTGATGCCCAGCGGTCGTAGGAGACTTGTGGTCAGTTCAGATGTGTTCCTGATGTAAGGTAGCGTGATGAGTGTGTTGGGACACGTACTATCTTCCTGGTGTCATTCATGTGATATGCATCTTCTGACGCAGTTTGTTGGGCATCCATTGTTTTTGAATACCTGGAAGAGGGACTCTTCTTCTTCTTGGCGTAGTTCTGTGCTGCTGCAATGTATTGTTGCCCTTTTAAATAATGTTCTCACGCAACTTTGTTTGTGTGCGTTAGGGTGGTTGCTGTTGAAATTCAGTACTTGGTCAATGTGTGTGTGGCTTACCTGTGTGCCTTTGTTAGGAATTCCCCATTTGTCCAGCATTCTACCATGGCATCCAGGAATGGGAACTGTTTGTTCTTCTCCTCTTTTCTGGTGAATCTGATTCCGATAAAGGTGTTGTTTACTAGTTAGTCTGTCTCCTCTAGTTTGGTCCATTTAATAACAACAAAGGAGTCGTCCACGTAGCATCTCCGTAGTTTTAGCTGGATTAGCAGAAGGGCCATACTTTCAAGTCTCTACATCACCGCTTCAACTCTTAGTCTGGAGTCAGGTGATCCCATGTGTGTCCGTTGATCTGTCCATATATTTGGTTGTTAAAGGTGAAGTGGGTGGTAAGGCATAGGTCCAGCAGCTTCAGCACATTGTTGTCGAAACAGTGTCACTAGGGTCATGTTCTTGTTTTAGTGCTAGTGGTATTTCTATCGATGTGAATAGGGCAATAACGTGAAATGATACCATTGTCTCTTCATCTATTCTTATGTCGTTGATGGAATTAGGAAACTCTTGGGCTGAGTGGATCGAATAGGGTGGCTTGTTGACAAGGTGTTTGAGTCTCCTTTGTAGCTCCTTGGCTAATCCACGTGATGACCTGCCTGGGATGGAAACTATGGGTCTGAGGGGTGCTTCCGGTTTGTGTACTTTCAGGAGGTCAAAGAATCAGGGGTGTTAGTTTCTTCAGGTTTCATTAAGAAGTCTGTTTTGTTGAGTCTTTTGAGTCTCTTTAGTGTGATAGGAATCTTGCTGCCCAGTTGTGGTGTCGGGTCTGTCTGCACTTGCCGGTATGTGTTCTTGTCTGCTAGTAGTGCATGTGGCTTGGAGAGCTAGTCCTGTTTATTTAGTATTACAGTCATGCATCCTTTGTCTGCTGGTAGTATTGTGATGTTCTTGTCCTTTTTCAGTCCTTCTAGGGTTTTCCTTTCAGCTGTGTTGGAGATATTGCATTTGCTTTTTCTGATCAGTGTCAGGATCACTGTCTGTCTTATGGTTTATTGTGTTTCTTCATTGATGCTGTTGGTCACCAGTATGGCTTCCAGTTTGGCTAGGAATTCTGTTTTGTTGGTATCTCTGTAGTTGCAGTTGAGTCCGTGAATGAGGACAACTTTCTCAGTGTCCGTCAGTTTCCTGTCTGAGAGGTTTCTTATCCAGGTGTCTACTCAGTTGTCATCGTTTTGGTGCGTTGGTTTGGCTAGTTTATCCTGAAGGCTCTGTCTTTTCCTGGCGCTTGTGCTCCATTTACTGATGCTGATGGCTCATCCTTGGTCCGTTGTCTAGTCTTGATTGGTAGCTTCCTGGAACAAAGAGTTTTTTGGTGCGTAATTTGTCTGTTATATCTGTGATGCCGGATGCGTGGATCATTTATCATTACCTTTAAAAATCCTGCGGCCGTTGTGTTCTGCAGTTTTGTGAGCTTATGGGTTGTTGGAGGGTTTTGTATTTCAAACTCTGTGGTAATGCCTGGCTTGTCTGGCGTCAATGTAGGAAGTAAAGTTGTTTGTGAGTAGTGCCCTGTCGTTTGGCATAGTTCTCCCATTTTTGCGCAAATTTGAACATACTTCGCCCATAGGTCTCTAAGGTTTTAGAGAAGATTTGTAGCTCAGGTTATGGATGCTGCGGCTGGTTGGTTCGCCAAGCTGGTTCGTTGTTCCACAGACGTTTCATTAGCCTGCTGGGTAACATCATCAGAGCAGCCTCTAACGAAGCACTGTTGTGTTTTCCCACCTGTTACTTGAACTCTGGTGTCTGTCGGGCTGGATTCCTCATTCTGGTTTTCCTTTGCAGTGGAGAGTATATGGGATCGAACTGTGTGTTTAATGATGCCTTTTTTAGTGAGTACCAGGCTTCTAGGAATTCACGTGCTTGTCTCTGCTTTACGTGTCCCAGGATCCTGGTGTTGTCCCAATCGAATTGGGACAATTATGTGGATAACCCACAGCAACCCTTTGCCAACTGCTCAACCGAACCAAAGGCCCACTACCCATTATGGACAGGACCAATGTCATATACAAGATTCCCTGCAGTGACCATGACAAACAGTGCATTGGACAGACAGGAAGGAAATTAACCACAATGGCACACGAAGATCAACTGGCAACAAAAAGATACGACCAATACTCACTCATCTCTATCCACATGGACACGGAGAACCACCATTTCGATTGGGACAACACCAGGATCCCGGGCAAGAACGGGAATTCCTAGAAGCCTGGTACTCCACTAAGAAATCCATCAATAAACATATACAGCTTGACCCCATTTACACTGCACTGCCAAGGAAAACCCGAAGTGGAGTAATCCGGCCCGAGGGCACCAGAGCTCAAATAACAGGTGGGAAAACTCAACAGCGCTTCCTGGAGGCTGCGCTGATAACGTTACCCAGCAGGGTAATGAAACATTTGTGGAACAATGAACTAGCTTGGCAAGCCGACCAACCATAATATTGCAACATTGTTTAAGGCAGGTTGTAAGGAGAAACCAGGGAACTGTGCACCTGAGATTCTGACTTCTGTTGTGGGTAAATTGTTGCAGGTGATTATAAAGGATGGGATCTATGAACTTACAGAACGGCAAAAATTGATTAGAGGTAGTCAGCACGGTCTGTATAAGGAAAACCATGTCTCATAAACTTCATTGAGTTTTTCCAGAAAGTTACCAAAAAGGTTGATGATGTCAGAGTAGATGACACATGTTGTTTAATTGGATTTCATTAAAGCTCTTCACAAGGTTCTGCATGGAAAACTAATTAGTAAAGTTAGGTCTCATGGGACTCAGGGTGATCTTGCCCGAAACCGAAAAGTGGGACAACATTAGCCACTCTCCAATCCGCAGGAACTGATCCTGAATCTATAGAACATTGGAAAATGATTACCAATTTGTCCACGATTTCTAGAGCCACCTCCTTAAGTACCCTGGGATAACTGAAACTGAAACTGAGGCGTGGCTTCAAGTGGACAGGGTTTGGGAAATGAATATTCAAGGCTATACGTTCTATCGAAAGGACAGACTGACGGGCAGAGGGGGTAGGGTGGCCCTGTTGGTGAGGAATGATATTCAGACCCTTGCGAGTGGGGACATAGAATCAGGAGATGTAGAGTCAGTATGGATAGAGCTGAGAAATACTAAGGGTAGAAAGACCCTAATGGGAGTTATCTACAGGCCCCCAAACGGTAGTTCAGATGTAGGGTTGAATCAGGAGTTGAAATTGGCCCGTTGCAAAGGTATTACTACAGTTGTTACGGGAGATTTCAACATGCGGGTAGACTGGGAGAATCAGGATGGTACGGGACCCCAAGGAAGGGAGTTTGTGGAGTGCCTCCGAGATGGATTCTTAGAACAGCTTGTACTGGAGCCTACCAGGGAGGAGGCAATTTGGTGTTGTGCAACAAACCGGATTTGATCAGGGACCTCGAAGTAAAGGTGCTGGCTTGAAGGGCCGACTGGCCTACTCCTGCACCGACTGTCTATTGCCAATTGGATATAAAACTGGCTTAATGACAGGAGACAGAGTAATTGTGGAGGGTGTCTTTTTGGACTGGAGGCCTGTGACCAGCAGTGTTCCGCAGTGATCGGCTCGGGGTTCTATTTCGTTTGTCATTTATTTAAACGATTTGGATGAGAATCCAGAAGACATTGTATATAAGTTTGCGGATGACACCGAAATTGGCAGCATTATAGGCAGTGAAGATGGTTTTCTAAGATTACAAAGGGATCTTGAACAAATGGGTCAATGGGCTGAAAAATGGCAGATAGAGTTCAATCCAGGTATATACAAGGTATTGCATTTTAGTACAACAAACAAGGGTAGGGCTTATAACGATTAATGGTAGGGGGCCTTGGATAGTGTTATAGGGCAAAGGGGCTTGGGGTGCAGGGACACAATTCTTTAAAGTTTGCATCACATATAGAAAGGCTAGTTAAAGAGGCCTTTGGCACACTTGCCTTCATTGTCCAGTCCATTGGGTACGGGATTGGTATGTTATGCTGATGGTGCACAGGCCACTGGTGAGGCCAGAACTAGATACAGTTCTGGCCGCTTAGTAATAGGAAGGATATTATCGAGCTGGACAGGGTTCAGAAGAGATGTAGTAGAGCTGTTCGGTTTGGAAGGTTTGAGTTACAAAGAAAGGCCAGATAGGGACCTTTTTTCACTGGCATGTAGGAGGTTGACACGTGACCTGATAGAAGTTTATAAAATAATGAGAGGTATAGCTAGAATTAATGGTAGTTGTCTTTTCCCTAAGGTGAGGAATTTCAAGACTAAAGGCACATTTTTCAGGTGAGCGGACAGAGATTTTAAAAAACCTTGAGGCTTTTTTTTAATAAAGAGATGGTGGTGTGCTTGTGGAATGAACTTCCAGATAAAGTGGTGGATGTGGATACAATTACAACATTTAAAAGACATTTGAATGGATGTATGAACACGAAAGGTTTGGAGGGATATGGACCAGGAGTAGGTTGGTGGGAATAGCCTAATTTGAGATTATGTTCGACATGGATTGGTTGGACTGAAGGGACTGTTTCCATGCTGTAAGACTCTATGACAGGCCCAGCACAGGCGAGGTCAGAGTGCTGTACAGATGTAAGGGAGTTATTGCGGGAGTCCTCCACACTAACTCCAGACCCCGTGGCATCAGGTCAAACATTGTAAGGAAGGTCCTGCTGGCAACTATCTACCCACTGCAACCCACAGGCAAATGAATCAGTCCATATCCTTGTTGAATACCAGCTAGAAAAAGTACTAAGAATGACAAGACAACAGAGTGGGGAACACTGTGTAGGGAATTTCAACGTGCACCTAAAACACTAGCCTAACAGATTAGATTAGATTAGATTAGATTCTCTACAGTGAGGAAACAGGCCCTTCGGCCCAACAAGTCCACACCACCCTTTGTGGAGCATCCCACCCACACCCATCCCTCTATAACCCACACACCCTTGAACACTATGGGCAAGTTAGCATGGCCAATCCACCTAGCCTGCACAGCTTTGGACTGTGGGAGGAAACCAGAGCACCCGGAGGAAACCCAAGCAGACGTAGGGAGAATGTGCAAACTCCACATAGACAGTTGCCTGAGGGTGGAATCGAACCTGGGTCCCTGGCGCTGTGAGGCTGCAGTGCTAACCACTGAGCCACTGTGCCACCCCAAAGCTCAGCATCAGCATTACTGATCTGGCCAGTCGAGTCCTCAGTGACACTGGCAGGCCCCTGGGAAGCACCGAGGAGCAGGTAAAGCCTGGTGTGCTTATCCACTTGTCTCTTAACATTTTAAGGTAGGTGAAATACATAGTCAAAACACAGATTTAAGAACTGGCTTCCAGCATCCAAAGTTCTTTTGGTTTTAGGTTAAGCTGGAACTGTACAAAATGTTAGTTACTCCACAACTATAACATTGTGCAGAGTCTGGAATCTACATTATATGCGATAGCACTGGAGAGGGTGCAGAGGAGTTTTATCAGGATGCCTGGGTGGGAGTAAGTTATGTAGAGCGATTGGACAGACTGGGATCATCTTCCTTAGATCAAAGGAGATTGAGAAGGGGCATGATTGAGATGTACAAAATGATGAACGGGTCTCGACAGGAAGAAACCTTTCGTCATGACAGAGAGATCAATAACCGGAGCATAGAGTTCAGCTCTATGGTTAGCTCTATCAAACCATTCGGGGGAGAATGGTTAGATGGAGGAAATGAGAGAAAATTTCTTTTCACCCAGACAGTGGTGGGAATCTGGCATCCCTGCCTGTAAGAATCGTTTAAGGCACATTTAGATGTGCACTTGCAATGCCAAGGCTTACAAAGCTATGGGCAAAGTGTTGAAAATTGAATTAGAATAGCTTAAGTGGTTATTTTTGACTGATAGTGGAAATGATGGGGCTTTTTCCATATTGTAGATCTCTGTGACTGCTCGACTGGGACTGTAGCAGGTCATGAAAGAATGAACAAGAGGGAAAAGTATCTAACCTAATCGTCACCAGTCCACCTGTCACAAGTATCTCTGTCCACAAGAGGACAGATTAGAGTGACCACCACACAATCTTTGTGAAAGAAGAATCTGAAAGACCCTCCATCGTACAGGGCATTACTTCACAGTGCTGAATGGGATACATCTCGGACAGATCGAGCAACTGAAGGCAGGGTATCAGCAGAACTGCAGTCACCCACAATTTGCAACCTCAAGGCTTGATAAATCCCTCCCTCTACTATTATCGTCAAAGTAGAGGATCAAGCCTGGTTCAATGAAGAGTACAGGATTGCATGCCAGCAGCAGTTCAACTGTAAGAATTTCAGCTACAAGTGCCAATGGATGATCCATTCCAGCCTCCGCCAGCATCACAGATGTCAGTTTTCAGCCGATTAAATTCACTTCATATGATATCAAGAAACAGTTGAAGGCACGAGACATTCTAAAAATCATACAAAGTCTTATATTTGAGAACCTGCTGCATTCCTAATCCAAAAGAACCAATTCCAAAGAACAGTACAGTACAGGAACAGGCCCTTTGGCACACCAAGTCTTCAGTGACACACACAACCAGAGGAATGATACATCATAGAAAGAGGCCATTCAGCCCATCAAGTCCATGCCAACCCAAAGACACCTAGATGCCGCTTCTAATCCAATCTTGCTGCATGTAGCCCAAAACCCTGCAGCTTAAGCACTTCAGATACAGATCCAGGTACTTTAAGAAAGAGTTTAGGGTGTCTGTCTCAACCACAAATTGAGGCAGCGAATTCAGGCTACCCACCACCCTCTCAAATTTAATACACCTCAATCA
The DNA here is from genome assembly GCF_030684315.1 of Stegostoma tigrinum. Lineage (NCBI taxonomy): Eukaryota > Metazoa > Chordata > Chondrichthyes > Orectolobiformes > Stegostomatidae > Stegostoma > Stegostoma tigrinum. Next base: position 64,078,661 of record NC_081358.1, on the reverse strand, counting down.
TGTCACTTCCTCAGCCTTTTCCATTTCAAGGCAAACAACACCAACCTTTCCAATTCACCAGTCCTGCCAATATTTTAGTCAATCTTCTCTGCATTCTCTCCAGGGTAATTATACCCTTGCTGTAACACACTGACCTTCCTGTAATACCTGTGCGATGCTCCTCTTGCTCAATGTTGGAGCTCAGGGACATGGCTGATGTCCCTGACTCCTTCACATGCAGGAACCTTGTCCAGCTGCAGCTCTTGTTAGACCGCATGACGGCTCTGGAGTTACGGATGGACTCACTTTGGAGCATAAGTGATGCTGAGGGGGTCGTGGTTAGCATGTTTAGTAAGTTGGTCACACCGCAGGTTAAGGTTACTGAGGGAGAAAGGGAATGGGTGACCAAAAGGCAGAAAGAGCAGGAAGGCAGTGCAGGTGGCCCATGCAGTCATCTCCCTCCAAAACAGGTATACCGTTTTGGAGACTGTTGGGGGAGATGGCTCACCAGGGGAAGGCAGCAGTAGCCAGGTTCATGGCACCGTGGTACAGAAGGGCACGAAAAAGAGTGGAAGGGCTATAGTCATTCGCGATTCACTTGTAAAGGTGAATAGATAAGCGGTTCTGTGGTTGAAAACGAGACTCCCGAATGGTATGTTGCCTCCGAGGTGCACAGGTCAGGGATGTGGATAATGGATGTGTGGATAATATGTGGATATATGGATAATGATGGGATAGTTTGGGGGGGTGGGGCGCTTAGATTAGTTCACAGGTCGGCATAACATCGAGGGCCGAAGGACCTGTTCTGCGCTGTGTTGTTCTATGTTCTATGTCTCAGATCGGCTGCAGAACATTCTGAAGGGGGAGGGTAAACAGCCAGTTGTCGTGGTGCACATAGGCACCAATGATTTGGGAAAAAATGGGATGAGGTCTAACAAGTAGAATTTAGGGAGTTAGGAGCCAAGTTAAGAAGTAGGATCTCAAAAGGTAGTAATCTCAGGATTGCTACTCAGTGCAGAAATGAAAGAACAGACACGATGAATGCATGGCTTGAAAGACGATGCAGGAGGGAGGTGTTCAGATTTTTGGGACATTGGGACCGATTCTGGGGAACGTGGGACTATTACAAATTGGACGGCCAACACGAGGGCCGGACTGTAACCAATGTCCTTGGGGGTGCTTTTGCTAATGCTGTGGGGGAGGGTTTAAACTAATGGGAGGGGGAATGGGAATCAAATGTTGGACAGAAAGCAGGTAGTGACTAAAGCCTGTAGGGAACAAGATAATGGAGCCAGTGTGACTAAAGGGAATAGTAGTCAGGGGGCAGATAATGAATACAAACGGACAGGTGGTCTGAAGTGCATTTGTTTTAATGCGAGAAGGGCAGCACGGTGGCTCAGTGGTTAGCACTACACTCTCACAGCGCCAGGGACTCAGGTTCAATTCCAGCCTCGGGCGATTGTCTGTGTGGAGTTTGCACATTCTCCCCGTGTCTGCGTGGGTTTGCTCCGGTTTCCTCCCACAGCCCAAAGATGTGCAGGCTAGGTGGATCGGCCATGCTAAATTGCCCATAGTGTTCAGGGGTGTGTGGGTTACAGGCGTATGGGTCTGGGTGGGATGATTCAAGGGGCGGTGTGGACTTGTTGGGCCAAAGGGCCTGTTTCCACGCTGTAGGGAATCTAATAAAAAGTGTAGTAGGTAAGGCAGATGAGCTTAGGGCTTGAATTAGTAGCTGGGAGTATGATGTTATTGCTATTACTGAGACTTGGTTGAGGGAAGGGCATGATTGGCAACTAGTTTTACCAGGATATCGATGCTTCAGGCGGGACAGAGAGGGAGGTAAAAGGGGTGGAGGAGTTGCAATACTGGCCAAAGACGATATCACAGCTGTACTGAAGGTGGGCACTATGGAGGACTCAAGCAGTGAAGCAATATGGGTAGACCTCAGAAGTAGGAAGGGTGCAGTAACAATGCTGGGGCTGTACTACAGGCCTCCCAACAGCGAGTGTGAGATAGAGGTACAAATATGTAAACAGGTTATGGAAAGGCGTAGGAGCAACAGGGTGGTGATTATGGGAGATTTTAACTTTCCCAACATTGACTGGGATTCACTCAGTGTTAGGGGTCAAGGTGGAGCAGAATTTGTAAGGAGAGTCCAGGAGGGTTTTCTAGAGCAGTATGTATGTAGTCCAACTCGGGAAGGGGCAATACTGGACCTGGTGTTGGGGAATGAGCCCGGCCAGGTGGTTGAAATTACAGTAGGGGACTACTTTGGAAATAGTGACCACAATTCCCTAAGTTTTACAATACTCATGGACAAAGATGAAAGTGGTCCTAAAGGAAAAGTTTTAAATTGGGGAAAGGCCAACTATACCAAAATTCGGCAGGATCTGGGGAATGCAGACTGGGAGAAACTGTTTGAAGCTAAATCCACATTTGATACATGGGAGACTTTCAAAGAGAGGTTGATTAGCGTGCAGGAGAGACATGTTCCTGTGAAAATGAGGGATAGAAATGGCAAGATTAGGGAAACATGGATGACAGGTGAAATTGTGAGACTAAGAGGAAAAGAAAGCTAAGAGGAAAAAAGAAGCATACATAAGGTCTCGGCAACTGAAGACAGATCAAGCTTTTGAAGAATATCGGAAATGTAGGGCGAATCTGAAATGAGGAATTAAGAGTGCTAACAGGGGGCATGAGATATTATTAGTAAGGACAATCTCAAAGCCTTTTATTCAAATATAAAGAACAAGAGGGTAACTAGAGAAAGGGTTGGCCCACTTAAGGACAAAGAAGGAAAGTTACGCATTGAGTCAGAGAAAATGGGTGACATCCTTAACGAGTACTTTGAATTGGTATACACCAAGGAGAGGGACATGACAGATGTTGAGGTTAGGGATATATGTTTGCATACTCTAGATCAAGTCAGCACAAGTAGGGAGGAAGCGTTGGGTATCCTAAAATGCATTAAGGTGGACAAATCCCCAGGTCCGGATGGCATCTATCCCAGGTTGTCGAGGGAAGCCAGAAAGGAAATAGTCGCGGCCTTAACAGATATCTTTGCAGCATCCTTAAACACAGGTAAGGTCCTGGAGGACTGGGGAATTGCTAACATGAGCAATTATTAAACCCTTGTTTAAGAAGGGTAGCAAGGATAATCTAGGTCATTGTCAACCGGTGAGTCTGACATCAGTGGTAGGGAAGCTGGTGGAGAAGATACGGAGGGATAGGATCTATTCCCATTTGGAAGAAAATGGGCTTATCAGTGATAGGCAACGTGGTTTTGTACAGGGAAGGTCATGTCTTACCAACTTAATAGAATACTTTGAGGACGTGACAAAGTTGATTGATGAGGGAAAGCCTGTAGATGTCATATACATGGACTTCAGTAAGGCTTTTGATAAGGTTCCCCACGGCAAGCCGATGGAGAAAGCGAAGTCACATGGGGTCCAGGGTGTGCTAGCTAGATGGGTAAAAAAATCTGGCTGGGCAACAGAAGACAGAGTAGTAGTAGTAGAAGAAGGGGATTTCTCAAATTGGAGACCTGTGACCAGTGGTGTTCCACAGGGATCTTTGCTGGGACCACTGTTGGTTGTGATATACGTAAATGATTTAGAGGAATGTGTAGGTGGTCTGATTAGCAAGTTTGCAGATGACACGAAGATTGGTGAAACAGCAGATAGTGAGGGGGACTGTCAGAGATTACAGCAGAATATAGATAGATTGGAGAGTCGGGCAGATAAATGGCAGATGGAGTTCAATCCGGGCAAATGCGAAGTGATGCATTTTGGAAGATAGAGCGAACTATACAGTAAATGGAAAAATCCTGGGGAAAATTGATGTACAGAGATCTGGGTATTCAGGTCCGTTGTTCCCTGAAGGTGACAACGCAGGTCAATAGGGTGGTCAAGAAGGCATACGGCATGCTTTCCTTCAGCAGACGGGGTATTGAGTACAAGAGTTGGCAGGTCATGTTACAATTATATAAGACTTTGGTTTGGCCTCATTTGGAGTACTGTGTACAGTTCTGGTTGCCACATTACCAAAAGCACGTGGATGCTTTGGAGGGGGTGCAGAGGAGGTTGACCAGGATGTTGCCTGGTATGGAAAGTGCTAACCATGAAAAAAGGTTGAACAGATTAGGATTATTTTCATTGGAAAGGTGGAGATTGATGGGGGGACCTGATTGAGATCTACAAAATCATGAGGGGTATAAGAGAAAGTGGATAGCAAGAAGCTTTTCCCCCCCAGAGTGGGGGACTCAATTACAAGGGGTTATAAGTTCAAATTGAGAGGAGGAAAGTTTATGGGAGATACACGTGGAAAGTTCTTTACGCAGTGTGTGTGGGTGCCTGGAATGCGTTGCCAGCGGAGGTGGTAGATGTAGACACGATAGTCCTTTGAGAAGTTGACCAAACAGGTAGATGAGAGTAAACCGGTTGATGTGGTATATATGGATTTCAGCAAGGCGTTCAATAAGGTTCCCCACAGTATGCGGAGGAATGGGATAGTGGAGATATAGCAGTTTGAATCAGAAACTGGCTTGCTGCAAGAAGACAGAGGGTGGTAGTTGATGGGAAAGGTTCATCCTGGAGACCAGTTACTAGTGGTGTACCTCAAGGGTCGGTGCTGGGTCCACTGCTGTTATCATTTTTATAAATGACCTGGATGAGGGTGTAGAAGGATGGGTTAGTAAATTTGCAGACGACACTAAGGTCGGTGAAGTTGTGGATAGTGACGAAGGATGCTGTAGGTTGCAGAGAGACATAGATAAGCTGCAGAGCTGGGCTGAGAGGTGGCAAATGGAGTTTAATGCAGACAAGTGTGAGGTGATACGCTTTGGTAGGAGTAACCGGAAGGCAAAGTACAGGGCTAATGGTAAGATTCTTAGTAGTGTAGATGAGCAGAGAGATCTCAGTGTCCATGTACACAGATCCTTGAAAGTTGCCACCCAGGTTGACAGGGCTGTTCAGAAGGCACACAGTGTTTTAGCTTTTATTAATAGAGGGATCGAGTTCCGGAACCAAGAGGTTATGGTGCGGCCGCACTTGGAGTATTGTGTAGAGTTCTGATCACCGCATTATAAGGAGGATGTAGAAGCTTTGGAAAGGGCGCAGAGGAGATTTACTAGGATGTTGCCTGGTATGGAGGGAAGGTCTTACAAGGAAAGGCTGAGGGACTGGAGGCTGTTTTCATTCGAGAGAAGAAGGTTGAGAGGTGATTTAATTGAAACATATAAAATAATCAGAGGGTTAGATAGGGTGGATAGGGAGAGCCTTTTTCCTAGGATAGTGACGGCGAGCACGAGGGGGCATTGCTTTAAATTGAGGGGTGAAAGATATCGGACAGTTGTTTCTTTCGTCAGAGAGTAGTAAGGGAATGGAACGCTTTGCCTGCAACGGTAGTAGATTTGCCTACATTTAAGTCGTCATTGGATAAGCATATGGACGTACATGGAATAGCGTAGGTTAGATGGGCTTGAGATCGGTATGACAGGTCGGCACAACATCAAGGGCCGAAGGGCCTGTACTGTGCTGTAATGTTCTATGTTCTATGTATCTGGACAGGTACATGGATGGGCAGGGAGCAAAGGGATACAGACCCTTAGAAAATAGATGACAGGCTTAGACAGAGGATCTCGATTGGCGCAGGCTTGGAGCGCCGAAGGGCCTGTTCCTGTACTGTAATTTTCTTTGTTCTTTGACCAGAAATGCACACAATATTCCCGTTGTGGCCTCACCAGTGCCTTATCCTTTCATCATTATATCCCTACTCTTATACTCCAGGTCTCTACCAACAAAAAGGAGCATTCCACATACCTTCTTTATAACCTTACCTGTCATGCTATCATCAGGGATCTTTGCACTTGCACACCAAGATCTCTCACTTCACCAACCCTCTCAGTATATTCCTGCTTATCGTATGTTCCCTTTTACTGTTTGGCCTCTCAAAATTCCTTACCTCACACTTATCAGAGTTGAACTCCATCTGCCTCTTTCCTGTCCACTCTACCTATATTATTTTGGATCTACAGCTATCCTCTGCACTAACCACTACGTCACCAAATTGTGTCGCCTGCAAATTTCACAATTGTGACAGTCACATTCAAATCAAAATCTTTTATATGTAAGACAAATGGCCAGGGTCCCAACACCAGGCCAGCAGAACAATATTTAAAGCAGCTTTCAATCTGCAAGGGCTGCCATCGGCCATGCCCTTTGTTTCCTGTTACTAAACCAACTTTGGATCCAATTCGACACATTATTATATATTCCATGGGCTTTCACTTTGTTGACCAGTCTGCCATGTGGAATCTTATTAAATGCTTTACTAAAATCTGTGTCGACAACATCCACTGCACTACCCTCATCAATCCTGCCTCTCACTTCCTCAAAGAATTCAATCAAATTTCTAAATCATGACCTTTGCTTTTCAAAACCATGTTGACTGTCCTTGACTCATCCCTACCTTCCTAAGCGACAGTTTATCTGATCTCTCAGGATTGATTCTAGCAATTCGTCCATCAATGAGGAAAGACTAACTGGTCTAATTATTTGTCATTTCCTTTGCACCCTGTTTAAGCAATGGAACATTTACAGCCTTCCAGTTTTCTGACACCTCACCTGTATCTGGAGAAGGTGGGGAAAATAATCCTCAGAGCATCTGCTATTTCCCCCCTGATATCCTTCATAATCCTCCGGAATAATTCATCTGGCCCTGTTGGCTTATCCATTTTAAGGCTTCTGCCTCCTCTATCATTTCCTGTCTCATCATGATTATTTTGTCCAATATTTCATCCTGCTCCTCTTTGATTACTACATCTACATAATTACAATTGTTTGGGTCCATGGGTATAAAAAAAATTTCATTTAAAATTTTTTCGATATCTTCTGCAACTTCTCACACATTCCCTCCTTCATCTCTGACAGGTCCCACTTTTGTGTGAACTGTCCTTTTTTATTATTTTATATACTCACAAACTATCTTCGGGTTTTCCTTTACATTGCTTGCTGATTTTTTTTTCATGCCCTCTCTTTGATTTCATTATTGTTTCTTTAACTAGATTAACATGATGCCTTTCTAAACAAAAAACTTTTTGCCTCCACAGGGTCCATATCCCTTTGTTCACTGCCAATTCATGTATCTGTCAATGTGCCTCTTGAATGTCACTATTATATTTGCTTCTCCCAACTTGTCTGGCAGCACATTCCAAGCACTTATCACTCTATATAAAAAAAAAAATCCCCACTTCTCCTTTAAACTTTCTTCCTTTTATCTGAAACTTATATTTCCTCTGAAATTTCTATTCTGGGGTAAAGACACTGACTATTAATCTATCCATGCCTCTCATAATTTTATAAACTTCTCTCAGTTTGCCCCTCAGCCTCCGACATTCAAATGAAAACAGACCAAATTTGTCCAATCTCTCGTTATAGCTGATACTCTCCAGACCAGGCAATACCCTGGTTAACTTTTTCTGTACCCTGTCCAAAACCTCCACATCTTTTAACAGTGTGTCAAACTGAACTGTACACAATATTTCAAAATGTGGCTGAACTAAAGTTCTATACAGCTGCAACACAACTTGCAAATTTTGTTCTTGATACCCCAACCAATTCATAGCAAGCATGCCATATGCCTTCTTGGCCACCTAATTCACTTGTATTGCTACTTTCAGGGAATTGTGGACCTGTATACCTAAATCCCTCTGTACATTAATCCTTCTAAGGGTTCTGCCATTTACTGTTTACTTCCCTTCCCATTCGATCTTTCAAAATGCATCATCTCAGAGTCGTCAAGATTAAACTCCATTTGTCATTTCTCCACCCAAGTTCCCAGTCTGTCTCTATACAGTCATCATCATAATCTGCAGCTCGCCCAATCTTTGTCTCGTCTGCAAGCTTACCGATCAGGCCGCCTATATTCTCCTCCATACTATCTGTATATAATATAAACAACAGGTGTCTCAGCACTGATCGCTGCTGACACCAGTGGCACAGATCCCCTGTCCACTTCACAGATCCCTTGACTGCTCTCTATCTATGACCATGCCATTTCTGCATCCACCTTACTAGCTCACTACAGATCTTGCGAAACTTCACCTTCTGTATCAGCCAGCCTAGAAGGGCATTGTTAAAGGTCTTGCTAAAATCCATGCAGACGACGCCAACTGCCCTGCCTTCAGTCTTTTTTGTCACTTGATCAAAAGACTCAATCATTTGGGAAACATGACCTCCCTGCTGCTGCACTGCCTTTCACTAACAAAATCATTCTTTTTTAAACGTGAGTAAATCCTATGTCTAAGAAACTCCTCCAATAATTTCCCTACCATTGTCATGAGGCTCACTGTCCTGTAATGTGCCAAATTATCACTGTTGCCCTTCCTAAACAATGGAACAACACTGGCTATTCTCCAACATTCTGGGACCTCTCCTGTTACTAAAGAGAATACAAACATTTTGTACAAGGCCCAGCAATTTCCTCCCCCTTAGTATTTGAAGACAGATTCCATCAGGTCTGAGGGATTTATCAACTTTAATGCTTTTCAAAACACTGAACACCGCCTAAATCAGTTCAGCTACAACACTGGTTGTTACCTGACAATATGGAAAATTGCCTAGCATGTAGACAGTATACAGAAAGCAGGATAAATCCAACCAGCCCCATGATTCCAGCAGAAGAAGAAATCAGGGCTCAAAATACATGGAGACAGCAGGTGAATTTGTGCCAAACACCCTGAAAATTCATTCATGTGGGCAACCAGAGAAACGTCATCACTGTATGCAGAACTGACAGAATAGGCGAGGATTTGCTCCAATCAAAGTCTGAATCTCTCTTGCTTTGCTGGTGATAGACTCATTGTCAGCTTATCAACAAGAAAATGGGGCAGAGCACCTTGCGATTAGAACAGTAGATAAGAAATTGATAAGGGAATCAAGGGTTATGGGGAAATGATGGAAAGTGGAGTTCAGTATCAGATTAGTCATGATCTAATTGAATGGTGGGCAGATGAAGAATTGAAGAAACAAACGAGATTGGTGTGGCTTGAAAGGGCAAGGAAGTGAAACAAAAGGAACTTCAAAAAAAGTACTTTTAAGCCTTTCAACAAGAGAATACAATGCTAAATAGGAGCCAGGAAAACTTAAAATCATGGAGATAATATGGGAGATATGCATAGAAAATTCTTTATGCAGAGGGTGGTGGGTGACTGAATGCATTGCCAGCGGAGGTGGTAGACACAGACACGATAGTGTCTTTTAAGATGTATCTGGACAGGTACATGGATGGGCAGGGAGCAAAGGGATACAGACCCTTAGAAAATAGACAGATTTAGACAGAGAATCTCGATCAGCACAGGCTTGGAGAGCTGAAGGGCCTGTCCCTGTGCTGTAATTTTCTTTGTTCTTTGTTTTATAATGAGTTAGGAATATAGGAACAATCCTCATTCAGCCTGTCAAACTTACTTTACTATTTAATACAATCACGGCTGATCAAACAATTCAATGCCTTTTACTCTCACTATCCCCATAACCATTTATGCTGCTAATGATCAAAAATTCATCAACTTCTGCTTTAAATCTACTCGAAAACTGAACTTCCACACTCCTCTGTGGTAGAGGGTTTCAAAGGTTTACAATCTAGTCTGTAAAAAAAACCATATTGGTCCTAAGTGGTATCTTCTTTATTTTTAAATTGTGCCCCCGATCCAAAACCAAGGGGAACACCTTCCCTGCATCTACGCTGTCTATCCCTTTAAGTATTTTGTAAGATTACAAGATGTAGAGTTGGATGAACACAGCAGGCCAAGTAGCATCATAGGAGCAGGAAAGCTGATGTTTCGGGCCTAAGGGTCTAGGCCTGAACCGTCAGCTTTCCTGCTCGGCCTGCTGTGTTCATCCAGCTCTACACCTTGTTATCGCAGATTCTCCAGCATCTGCAGTGCTTACTATCTCTGAAAGTATTTTCTAAGTTTGAACGAGATCACCTCTCACCCTTCAAAACTCTGAAGAATACAGGTTGGGTTTGCCCAAACTCTCTTCAGAGAACAGACTTGTTATCTTGGGAATCCCACTATCTCCCAACGCTGGAGGAATTTCTCAGGGGAATGTCTTAGTCCCAACCATTTTCAGCTGCTTCATCAATGACCTTTCCTCTTTCATAAGACCAGAGTGGAGATATTCGTAATTACACTGCTTTCAGCACCATTTGAGACTCCTCTGATACTAAAATAGCCTGTGTTCATGTGCAGCAAGAGTTAAACAACATTCAACTACAAGCTGATAATTGGCTAGTAACATTTGCACCACCCAAGTGCCAGGAATGAGCATTTCCAAGCAGAGAGAATCTAACCATTATTCCTTGCCATTCAATAGTATTAACTCCGAATCCCCCACAATCCTGGGGATTATCTTTGAGCAGAATTTGAACTGGACAAGCCGTATAAACACAACAGCTACATTACTGCAGCATTCCACGCCCCTGACAATACAGCAGATCAGAAGCTAGGAATACTGTAGCAAGTAATTCACCTCCGGTCTTCTCAAAGCCTGACCACTCTCTACAAGTCAGGAGGACTGCTGCTTCAACAACACTCAAGATGGTCAGCTCCATCTTGGACAAGACAGCCCATTTAATTGTCACCCCACCTTCAAGATTCACTGCTTTTACAGCCAAGGCACAGTAGCAGCAGTGTACACCATCAACGAAGTGCACTGCAGAAATTCACCACGCCTCCTTCAACCGGAACTTTTAAACCTTCAATCTCTTACCACCATGTTTGGGAACACGACCAGCTGCAAGTTCCCCTCCAAGTCAGAGACCATTCTGCCATAGAAATGGGTCACCATTCCTTCAGTGCCATTTGCTCAAAATCCTGAAGTCCCTCCTTATCAGCATTGTGTGAGCAGTCCTATACCCCAAGAACAGCAGTGATTCAAAAAGATGCTCATCATCTTCTCAAAGGGAATTAGAGATGGGCATTAAATATTGGCCCAATCAGTGACACCCACCTACAATGAAGTAAAAATAATACTAGTTTAAGTAGCACATTTTGATACATTCTACAAAGCCAGTGTGCAATTCCAGTGTAGTACATGGGGTAAAAAGGTTCAAGTACACAATGTACAGATGAATTTTGTATTTCCTTGAGTACAGGAGATTAAGGGATGATTTAAATGGGATAATTTAACAAAGTTGCATGGGTGATGGAGGGGGGGGAACCTATATCCTCTCACAGATGTGCTCATATCAAAAGGGCAAAATCTTCAGAGCTTGATTATTCAGTGTGATGTTCAACCACTTCATCATACAAAGAAAGTTGAAATATTAAAGACTCTGCAGAAGATTTGATGGCTACACCATTTGAACATTTTGTTTGGTAGTGTTATTCTTGCCTCAACCCAACTTAATGCATGGCAGTGCTTGGTACTGCACTTACATACGTAATACAAATTCATTTTGGAAATAAGTGGAGAAAAAGTTACTGCAATGTTACACTGCAGTGGCCACAAATCTCAAAGTAATAAAATAACACAACTTGTACATTATACTAATATGCAGTAGAATTGTATCTGAAAACAATAGTAAAAGCAATTGTACCTGGCCTGGAACAACTGCTCTGGCAAACAGTTTATTCAGCTGTACAAGCTCATTAGGTGCAGTGTCAAATTTGAGCGCAATGCTATTCAAAGAGTCTCTTGATTCAACCTGTTAAAGAACATAATTTGTTAAAATCAAAATTCAGGAGTTAAACTTTGATGTAAAAGCAGGCAGACAGACAGCAGCATATATTTTTTCTAGCTTGCTATTTTGAACCCTTTTCAGCTGTCCACTACAGAAGCATACCTAATAATCTTTATCTGAAAATAACCAATTAGAGGTAACAAAATATATTACAACTTTAAGAATTTGGGAGATCACACCTTTTGTTTGACAATTGCAATGATACTAATGGCTTCTAGAGGTGTATTTTGTGTTTTTTTAAAATGAAGGATGAGACAGAGGTGCTGAGGGGTCTGCTTAAACCAAATTTAAATAATAGAAGCAGTTGTACAGGTGGGGTCCAGTTTCCACTGTACCGGGATTTTTAAGTTTTAGCTATATACAATAACTAGGGTCAAGAAGCTGGATGTGGAAGCACTTATTCCTCTCTCTGTTAAAGGTGAAAGCTGGGGATCTCTTCTCATTGTCTCCCAAGCAACTCACCAGCAATCTATTTTACTGAATTTGCCATTGCCAAGGGTGCAGCCATGGGACATTATCTAATATTGGAACAGTAATTAATAGTAGTAGTGTGTGCTGAGTATTAGTGTTTGCTTTTGGGGTATTGAATTTCGTTGGTTTAAATAGGGTGTGCCTTGTATAGTAATGGCCCTTTCAGTCACTATGTTTCTTGGGGGTGGAAGAAGTCACTTCAGGAGTTTCACAGAAAGTGAACAAGACAAAGCTCTTAGAGTTGGCAGACAAGCTGAAGTTGCGGTTGCCTTTGTCCTCGTGAAAAGGGCACATAATTGTGGCAACAGCTTGCCATTTACGGCTGCGGGACTTGCAATCAGAGTCTTTGGAAATGGCTAGAAGTCACATGCAAATGAAGCAACTTGAATCTGATATGAAAATGAGCCAGTTTGAATTATGACTGAAAGCAGAAGAAAAGCAGAAAAAAAATAGCCTGGCAGAACAAAAAAAGGAAAGGAAAACCCTAGCAAAAGAAAGGGAGAAAGAGAGACTTTTGAACTTCATGGGTCGGAAGTGAAAACTCACAAGTCGACTTAAGATGGCAGAAGTAGAGGAAAAGGTAGGAGTAGTGATGAGGACAGCAATGGAGAGCAATCCCATCGTAGCCAACGGCCTAGTGCGGATCTGTTTAAACATGTCCAAGCATTGCCTAAGTTTGACAAGAACAACATAGAAGCCTTTTACATTTAATTTGAGAAAGTGGCTAAACAAATGAAGTGGCTGGTGACTATGTGGGTACTGCTGGATCCAAACAAAGTCAGTAGGTAGAGTTAGTGAGATGCATATATCAGTACTAGAGGAAGTACCTAGAGTGTATGGACAAGTGAAGAAAGCCATTTTAAGTGCACGTGAGCTGGAACCACAAGCCTACAGAAGTTTTAGGAATCTAAGGAATGAACCTGGCCAAATGTATGTTGAGTTTGACAGGATCAAACAAGTAATTTTGACAAGTGGATAAGGGCATTGAAAAAAAAAATCAAAACTATGTCGCCCTTGGAGAGACGATTATTTTGAAGGAGTTCAAAAATGCACTTCCTGAAGTAGTAAGAACTCATGTGGAAGAGCTGAGTTAAGGCTGTAAGATTAGCAGCTGAAATGTCAGATGATTATGATTTAGGGAAAAGGAAGTCTCATTGAAGATAATAAAGATCATTTATCACAGGGTGAAAAGGACACCCATGAGGAGGAAAGAGAAGTAAAAATGCTCAAGTGTTTCACTGTAATAAAGTAGACCACGTGAAGCTGCAACATTGTTGGCTGAGAAAAAGCAAAAGAACGATGCATGTAGAAAAACAGGATAAGCCAGTGAGTTTTGTTGAAGCGGTAAGGGAAAGCACAGTGGAAGTTAAAAAGCTGCAAAAGAATGTACAAACTGATTAGGGGGTTGGTTGAGGGGAAAAAAAACGCCAGATCTCTTTAAAGAACTTATTTGTGTGACGAAGGTTTACTCAAATGTGCCAGGAAGAAAAGGTAAAGAAATTAAGATTTCAGGAGATACAGTAACATGTCAATCCTTGATGGTGAGACATGGGGAGATATGTAATTCAGAAGGAGTATTGCCAGAAATGGGTAGTAACATGTGCAACTCATGCTGAGAACAGCAGTGTTCCATTGTATAAAGCGAGGCCAGAGAGTAGAGTGAAAAGTGGTAAAGGGTTGGTCAGAATACAGAAATTCCTGATTCTAGAAATGCAGTTTATCCTTGGTAATAGTATAGCTGGATCTCAGGTAGGAGTGGTGTCTACTATGGTTGAAAAGTCAGTGGAACATCCATCTTCAACACCATAATCTCAACCAAAGTATTCTCCAAACTCCGGTACCTAGGGTCCCTGCTTCACCCTCCAACTGGATCCTCCCCTTCCTGACCCACAGATCACAGTGAAGATGGACAACAGCACTTCCTCCACAACAGTCTTCAACACCGGATACCCACAAGTATGTGTACTTAGCCCCTACTGTACTCCATGTACACCCATCGCTGTGGTCAAATTTTGTCCAAACTCCATCTACAAGTTCACTGATGACACAACCGTTGTAGGCCAGATATAAAACAATGACAAGACAGAATACTGGAAAGAGATGGTGCTTGGTGGTGTGGTGTAAAGATAACAATCTCTCCCGCAAAAATAAAGAACTGATCATTGACTTCAGGAAGCAAGGAAGAGCGCACCCCTCTATGTACATCAATGGAGCGGAGATGGAGATGGTTGAGCGCATCAGGTTCCTGGCAGTGACAGTGACAATCACCAATAATCTGCCCTGGACAACTTGCATTGATGCAACTATTGGGAAGGCACAACAACACCTTTTCTTCCTCAGGAGGCTAAAGAAATTAGGCATGTCTATAAGGACCCTCACCAACTTTTAATTGATGCACCATAGGAAGCATTCTACCTGAATGCATCACTGCCTGATGTGACAACTGCTCTGTCCAGGACCACAAGAAATTGCAGAAAGTCATGAACACAGCCCAGTCTATCATACAAGCAAACTTTCTGCTGACTCCCTATACACTCCTCGATATCTCACTTCGGCAGACATCAAAGATTCTTCTTACTCTGGTTATAATCCTTACCAATCTCTTCTATCAGGCAGAAGGCATAAAAGCTTAAACACACATAACAGAATCAAGAACAGCTTCTTCGCCATCCGTTACTGGATTACTGAACTACTGGCCTCTCAAATTTCAAATCTAATGTTGATCTTGCTCCTTGTGCATCTTCTTTTCAGTCATAATTTTGTATTCCTTGTTCAATCACACTACGATCTCTGTATGTTATGATCTGCCTGTACTGCATACAAAACAAAAAACTTTTCACTGTCCTGAGATATTTGTGACAATAATAAGTCAAAACACAAAGAATATTCCGGGATTTTTCCTGACTGTGTAGGAACATCAAAGGTTGAAGGAGGAGAAGAAATCAGGGAATAAAGATAGGAAGTTGAAGATCAATTATAAGAAACTATGTTTAATCAAATCATGGAGAGAAAGCAAAAACAGGTGGTGGAGGAAAAAGAGAATATATTCAGTTCAGAGAAATTAGCTGAATTACAACACAAAGATGAAAAGCTAAAGCAGTTCTATCAAAAAGCTAACAGAGAAAAAGAATCTGAGTGTATCTCAGAATGTAACTGTCTTAAAAATGAAATTTTGATGAGGAAATGGATACCATACCTATTCAGGCAGATGAAAAACAGACAGCAGTTTGTCAAGTTGTATTACTGAACGGAAAGGTGGTGATGCAGGTAACAGATGAATTACCAGCAGAAATCATTTTGGAGCAGGGAAAACTCAAGCCAAAATATAAAAACAGTTTTATTGGCCAGGACTGCATAAGATGTGCTTGAATTTTGCCAGGTCTCAGGTAAGCAGTAAACCTCAGGCAGTAATAAAACTGACCCACTTAATACCCGTTCGCATATTTGAGGAACATTTTACTAGAATCCTAATTGATTGTGCAAGTCCACTATCTAAAACGGTAAGTGGGAATCAGTATTTGTTGACTGTAACAGATACATCTATTAAATTTCCACAAACTAAGAGACAGAGACTTCGCTGAGCATTCTGGGAGAAGTCAACACAATCACTATGATCGATCAGTGGAATGAGGAAGAACTCAGCGTCAAGGAATGCCCAAAACATTACATTACTGTAGTGTTTCCGTCCTTCCTTCCTCATCTAATGAAAAAAAGGAACCATTAAGAGGGATAGTAGGAACTGCCGATGTTGGAGAATCCAAGATAACATGGTGAAGCTGGATGAACACAGCGAGCCAAGCAGCATCAGAGGAGCAGGAAAGCTTGACGTTTCGGATCGGGACCCTTCTTCGAAGAGAAGTTTGTTGTAGCTTGGTGTGCTTGTAAAGTTTGCACTGTAATTTAATAAACCAGTCAGTGCAGCTAGTTGCTATAGTACATTCTTAGGTGAATACCGGGCTGGGAAGGTAAAATTCTTTTATCGTTCATAGTGTAAAGGGCAGAGATGTAAGTTAGGGCAGTGGTGCGTTCCTCCTGCCAGATGTGGGAGATCAGGGAACAGTCTAGTATCCCTGATGACTATGTCTGCACGATGTGTGACCAACTGCAGCTCTTGTTCGGTTGGAGCAGCAGGTGGACATGCCAAGGATTGTACAGCCGGCAGAGTTTGTGACAGTCACTAGTTACAGGGAGGTGGTCATACAGGAGGTAGTGCAGGAGTCTCCTGTGGCAATTCTCCACTATAAGAGGTCAACTGTTTTAGATATTGTCTGGGGAATGGGGGCTTTGTCTCTTGGAGGAATATAACAGCAGTAGCAAGGCCTGTGGCCCCATAACTGGCTCTGCTGTAGAGCAGGTTCAGACAAACTAAGTCAGCAACAGTGTTCAGAGACTCGTTATTTAGGGGCACAGACAGGTGTTTCTATGGCTGCATCCAAGATTCCAGGATAGCCTGTTGCCTCCCAGCTGCCAGGGTCAAAGACATCTGAGCGGTTGCATGAAACTCCTAAGGGGAAGGGCGAACAGCCAGAGGTTGTGCTGCACGCAAGTACCAGCGACATATGTATAAAGAGGGATGAGGTCCTGCCGAGTGGATACAGGGAGTTAGGAAAGAGACTGAAAAGCAGGGCCAAGGGTAGTAATCTCTGGGTTACTACCAATGCCAAGTATTAGCGAGGCAAGGAATAGAAAGATAGAATTATGAATGTGTGACTAAGGAGCAGATGCAGGGGGCAGGGTTTCAGGCTCTTGGATTATTGAGACCTCTCCTGGGACAGGGGTGACCAGTCCATGAGGGATGGGTTGCACCCAAACTGGGGAGGAATTCATATCTTTGTAGGCCAGCAATACTAGGGAGGATTTAAAGTAGACCGGCTAAGGGCTGGGAACCACAGCAGGTCAGCAAGTGGAGGATCAAGGGGAAGACTCAGAATCCCAACAGTGGGGAAACAGGTCCTTTGGCTCACCCACTTCTGAAGAAGGGTCACCAGACCCGAAACGTTAACTGTTTTCTCCTCCACAGATGCTGCCAGACCTGCTGAACTTTTCCAGCAAATTTGTTTTTGTTCCTGATTTACAGCATCCGCAGTTCTTTTGGTTTCTAATTGTGCTTGATGTAGATATAGGAAATGCTGTTCCAATTAAGCAACATCCTTGTAGACATAACCCTGTAAAGTTGGCAAAGGTTCAAAAGAGATTAAGCGCATGCTCAAAGACAACACAATCGAGTGAGTTACAAGAAATGAAGCTCACTCATAGTAATGATGCTGCAGCCAGATGATACTCAATGATTATATGTCAACTATCACAAAGTCAATGCAGTTGCAAAATCTTATTTATATTAGATTAGATTAGATTCCCTACAGCGTGGAAACAGGCCCTTCGGCCCAACAAGTTCACACCGCTCCTTGAAGCATCCCATCCAGACCCATCCCCCCCATAACCCACACACCCCTGAACACTATGGGCAATTTAACAGGGCCAATCCACCTAACCTGCACATCTCTGGGCTGTGGGAGGAAACCAGAGCACCCGGAGGAAATCCACGTGGAAAATGTGCAAACTCCACACAGACAGTCGCCCGAGGCGGGAATCAAACCCAGGTCCCTGGCGCTGAGAGGCTGCAGTGCTAAGCACTGAGCTGCCGTGCTGCCCTATTCCATGTTTGGAAGATGGGACAAGTAACCTTGATTTCAAAGTTGGACTTATACAGAGGATACCGGCAGGTATCTTTATCTAAAAAGGCTGAAGGAAAATCCAGCGTTCATGATGTCAAATGGACTGTACTAGTTTAAAGTTATGGTTTTTGATATGAAAAATTCACCAGTCACATTTCAAAGACTAACCAATATTGGAACTACCCATTTGCATAGTGTACACTGATTATCTGGTAACTTTTAGTCACACATGGTAGGAACACTTGCAGCATCTATCAGAATTGTTCGACTGACTTCAGCAGGTGGACTTGATGATACACCTAGCGGAGAGTGAGTTCGTAAAAGCTTAAGACAGTTTTCCAGGCCATGTCATTGGATATGAGCAAATGGCCCCACAACATTCGAAAACAAAAGGTTATTGATCATTTTCCCACATCTTCAACATGGAGGGAAGTACTACGTTTCTTGGGATTGAGAGTTTTTTTTATTGGAAATTCACACCAATTTTTAGCAGCGTGGTTGCTCCACTGACTGACTTTGTTGAAGTAGCGCTGAAAATTTCAGTGGACGAAGGAATGTCAGAAGACAGTTGACAACCTGAAAGATGCGTTTAACCACTGCCCCAGTGTTAGCCATACCTACTTATGCAAAGCCAAAGCAGTTATCAATTGGAGTGATGAGTACCGGCACTGTGCTCTTGCAAGATAGAAAGATTCATTACGTATTTTTCCAGAAAAGGGACTAATCATCAATAGAAATATTCCACAATTGAGAACAAAATCTTGAGTTTAGTGTTGGCATTGCAACTTCTATTGTCAGTAATGTTACTGAGACAATTATAACTACTGATCGTTATTCCTTAAAGCTTTAGGGAAATGAAAGGATAAAAGTACTGATTGGTTAGATGGAGATTATTGTAGCCATTCAATTTGAAAATTATACATGTGGCAGGGCGAGAAAACGTAACTGCCAACAGGTTGCCACAACTCTGATGACCGAAGACCGACATTCAGTAATGATAATAAACAGACTGAAATAGACTGTAGTACTGAAGTGTGCATGCTTACACGCAATTTAATGTAAATGCACTGCCGTGTATTAATAATGAAGGCTAAAGGTTTTCAAAAATAAAAATGAAGCCAGCTTTGCATATTGCTCGTTCATTTATTTTTAAAAGGGGAAACATGTAACAATAGTATAACTTTAAGCAGTGTACTTGTCCTTTTTTTCAAAAAATGAAGAAAGGTTGAGACAGAGGTGGCAAGCAGTGTGCTTAAAGCCAATAAATCACAGTTTAAAGGAGCCTTGGGTTTTTCTTCCCCAAAACGTTGAAACAGAATCAGCCTGAAGGGGTGGGGTCAAGCTCCCACAGAACCACAATTTGTAGTTTTTAAGTTTTCTGCAATTGTTGGAGAGTTGAAGCTAGATGTAGAAACTCTTATTGCTCTTTCTGTTACAACTAAAAGCTGGGGTTCTCTTGCTGCTGCTAGAATTACATGTAAGACAGCCTATTTTACAGAATTTGTATTTGCCTAAGGTGTGTTTATGGGATGTTATTGTATTGGAACAGTTAATTAGCACTTTATATACATATAAAACTTTGTTAAGCATTCCAATAGTGTTATGCTGAAGGAAGTTCTTTCATTTTATTGTTATTTTGTGTATTTCAACTATAGCATAAAAACAGAAAGTGTGCTTTGCTTAAAGTGGAGTTGTTTAGAATCAGAGATATACCACACGGAAACAGCCTCGTCAGTCCAACTTGTCCATACCAACCAGATATCCTGGATAAATCTCGTCCCATTTGCCAGCAATTGGCCCATAACCCTCTAAACCCCTCCTATTCACATAGCCATCAGATGCCTTTTAAATGTTGTAAACATATCAGTCTCCACCACTTTCTCTGCCCTCTCATTCAATACACACACCATCCTCTGCATGAAAGTGTTGTCCCTTAGGTCCCTTTTATATTTTACCCCTCTCACTTAAACCTATACCAGTTAGTTTTGGACTCAACAACCCCAGTGAAAAGACCTTGTCAATTTAGCATATCCATGACTCTCATGCCTTTTATAAACCTCTAAAGTCATCCTTCTGCCTCTAATGCTACAGGGAAAATAGCCCAGCCTACTTAGCCTCTCCCTATAGCTCAAATCCTCCAACCCAGGCAACATCCAATCGAATTGTACCTGGAACACAACTCCTTACACTTACCTTTAAATTAAGAAAAAGTTCAGAGCTATGCCAGCCTCTCAATATATTTGTGAGGAGGTCTGGTCTCATCTATAACACAATAAGATTGGGATACAAGAGGAAGATTTGCATTAAAAGTTATACATTAATGCAAGTTAACCTAATGAAATGTTACAAAACATTTCATAGAAGCATTGAAGACAAAATATGCCACTGATGCACAGGAGACAGTGTGTTAGATGACCAAAAGCTTGATTAAGAAAGTTGCAAGTAGCAAGTTCTTGAGAGAGAAATGTATAATGGAGAGGCAGAAAGGTGTGAGAATTTCTGAGCTTGGGGCCAAGGCAAATGAGGATTTGCCAGTAGCAGTGGAGTAACTGTAATTGGGAATGATCAAGAGGCCCAAACTATGCGAGTGCAGATAACTTGGAGGGTTGTGGGTTAGATATAGGTAAGGGCCAGGCCCTGAAGGAATTTGAGAACAAGGAATAGAATTCTTTAAGAAAAGGCACTGGTTGATTCAGAATTGATTAGGTCATTGTGTATGGCAGTGGATAGGTGAATCGGGCTTGCTGTGAGTTAAAGCTTGGAAAACAGCAGTTTAGATGTCCACAAGTTTACAGAAGGATGATTATGGGAGAGCAGCCAGGAGTACATTGTTATTTTTAGACCACACTATTTCAAAGGGATGAATACGGATTTTAGTGTTTAACAGAAGAGAGACTTGGACAAAGTCGGCCAAGTGGAAATAGCTCAGGAACAGAGTTCAGAAAGGCAAATGAAATCTTTGGCTTCAAGTCTAACCAATATTTAAATGGAGGAAATTTCTGCTTGTCTAGTACAGGTTGTCAGGTAAGCAAAATCGGTTACAAAAAGAATTGATCTTAAATCACAAAAATTAGCAAGTTAAGTGAGATGGAGAGA
Source organism: Stegostoma tigrinum (assembly GCF_030684315.1). Lineage (NCBI taxonomy): Eukaryota > Metazoa > Chordata > Chondrichthyes > Orectolobiformes > Stegostomatidae > Stegostoma > Stegostoma tigrinum. The sequence continues at coordinate 64,057,698 of NC_081358.1, read as the reverse complement.
TTCAATTTATACTAAATCTTTTATCAACATTCACCATGCCAAAGCATTTATTATTCGAAGAACTACTTTTGAAATATAGATACTCCTGTTGATTCATAAATATCACAGCCAATTTGCATAGCAAGGTCACACAAAACAGGAATGTAAGATACATCACCATTACTTAATTCATCTTAACCTATTTAAGAGCAGAGTTAAAATCAGAACAGAGTGCTCCAAAATACAGCATGGCAGAGCAATATACTGCATTAGATGTCTCCTTGAACAGGAGGAAGACACAAAAGAAACCATTTCTTTTTGACATTTACTCATGGGACATTGCCGGCTGGGCAGCATTTTACTGCCTAGATGCCCTTGAGAAGGTGGTGGTGACCTGCTACTTCAATCATTTCAGTTCACATGCTGTACAATGACCCGCAATGCCCCAAAGGATTTTCGACTCGGCTACAGTGAAGAAACTGTGATATAATTCCAAGTCAGGGTGATCAGTGGCTTGGAAGGGAACTTGAAGTTGGTGGTGTTCTCATGTATCTGCTGCCCTTGTCCTTCCTGTGGTTATGGGTTTGAAAGGTGCTGTCTGAGGTACTGAGATGAATTTTTGCAGTTCATCTTGTGGATGGTCAATAGCAGCAACGTGTACTGTTGGTGCAGGATGGTGTTTTTTCCTATTCGTTTGTGGGATGTGGGCATTGCTGGCCAGCCAGCATTTCTTGCCTATCCCTAGTTGCCCTTGAGGATGGTGGTGAGCTGCCTTCTTGAACCGCTGCTGCTCTCCTGCTGTGGGTTGACCCTCAATGCGATGAGGGAGGGAATTTCAGGATTTTGACCCAGCAACAGTGAAGGAACAGCAATATACTTCCAAGTCAGGAAGGTGAGTAACTTGGGAGGTGGTGGTGTTCCCATATATCTGATGCCCTTATCCTTCCAGATAGAAGTGGTCGTGGATTTGGAAGAAGCTGAGGATCTTTGGTGAATTTCTGCAGTCCACCTTGTAGATAATACACACTGTTGCTAGTGAGCGAAGGTAGCGGAGGGAGAGAATGCTTGTGGATGTAGTGCCAATCTAGCCGGCTGCTTTGTCCTTAATAGTGTCAAGCTTCGAGTGTTCTTGGGGCTGCACTCATCCAGGCAAGTGGGGAGTATTCCATCACACTCCTGACTTGTGCCTTGTAGACGGCGTTCAGGCTTTGAGGAGTCAGGAGGTGAGTTACTCGCCGCAGTATTCCCCAACTTCTGGCCTGCTCTTGTAGCTACTGTGTTAATGTGGTGAGTGCAGTTGAATTTCTAGTCAATAGTAACCCCCAGGGTGTTGACAGTGGGAGATTGAGTGATGGTAACATCATCGCATGTCAAGAGATGGTGGTGAGATTGTCTCTTATTGGCAATAGTTAGAGCCTGCCATTTGTGTGGTGCATGTGTCACTTGCCACGTGTCAGCCCAAGCCTGGATATTGTCCAGATCTTGTTGCGCATGAACATGGACTGTTCCAGTATCTGAGGAGTCACGAATGGTGCTGAACATTGCACAGTGAACATCCCCACTTCTGACCTTACAATTGAAGGAAGGTCATTGATCAAGTAGCTGAAGATGGTTAGCCTAGGACACTACCCTGAGGAACTCCTGCAGAGATGTCCTAGAGCTGAGATCATTTACCACCAACAACCACAAACATTTTCCTATGTGTCATGTATGACTTCAACCACCAGGGAGTTTTCTCCCTGATACCCACTGATTCCAGTTCTGCTAAGACTCCTTGATGCCACACTTGGTCAAATACAGCCTTGATACCAAGGGCTGTCACTCTCATCTCATCCCTTGAATTGAACTATTTTGTCCATGTTTGAACTAAGGCTGTAATGAGACCAGAAACTGAGTGGTCCCAGTGGAATCCAAACTGAGGGTCATTGAGTAGTTTACTTCTGAGCAGGTGATACTTGATAGCACTGTTGGTGACACCTTCGATCACTTTACTGATGATCGATACACTGATGAGGCGGTAACTAACTGGGCTGGATTTGTCCTGTTTTGTGGGTACAGGACATACTTGGGCAATTTTCCACAATGTCAGGTAGAGACTAGTGTTTCAACTGTACTGGAACAGCCTGTCTAGGGGAGTGGCAAGTTCATAGTTCATTGTTCATAGAATCCCTACAGCGTGGAAGCAGATCCTTCGGCCCAACAAGTCCACACTGACCCTCAGAGCATATGACCCAGATTTATCCCCTGATAACCCACCTAAATCTACAAATCCCTGAACACTGTGGGGAAATTTAGCATGACCAGTCCACCTAGCCTGTACATCTTTGGGCTGTGGGAGGAAATCCATGCAGAAATGGGGAGAATGTGCAAACTCCACACAGACAGGGTTTCTGGCTCTGTGAGGCAGCAGCGCTAACCACTCAGCCACCGTGCCGCTGGAGTGCAAGTCTTCAGTACTATTGCTAGAATGTTGTCAGGGCCCGTAGCCTTTGCAGTATCCAATGTCTCCAACCGTTACTTGATATCATGTGGAGTGAACTTAATTGGCTGAAAACTGCTATCTGCAATGCTGAGGTCCGAATGCATCATCCATTCGGCACTTCTGGCTGAAGACTGCTGCGAATACTTTAGCCTTATATTTTGCACTGATGTGCTGGGCTCTTCCATCATTAAGGATGGTGATATTTGTGGAGCCTCCTCCTTCAAGTAGTTGTTTAATTGCCCACCACCATTCACAATTTGATGTGGTAGGACTGTAGAGTTTAAGATCTGATCCACTGGTTGTGGGATCACTTAGCTCTGTCTATTACATGCAGCTTTTGCTGTTTGGCATGCAAGAAGTCCTGTTTGGTGGCTTCACCATGTTGATACCTCATCTTCAGGTCTACCTGGTGCTGCTCCTGGCATGGCTCTCGATGAGCCCCTAGCTTGAGGTAATGTTTGAGTGGGGGGATATGCCTGGTCATGAGGTTACAGATTGTGCTGGAGTACAATTCTGCTGCTGTTGATGGCCCACAGCGCCTCGTGGTTGCCCAGTCTTGCGTTGCCAGATCCATGCAAAGTCTCTCCCACTTAGCACAGTGACAGGGCCACGCAACACATTGGAGATTGTTCTCAACATGAAGGTGGGTCCTTGTCTCCACAAGGGCTGTGAAATGGTCACTCATACCCATACTGTCATGAACATTTGCTACCGCAGCTGACAGATTAGTAAGGAGGACGTCAAATATGTTTTTTCCCCCCTGATTGGTTCCCTCACCACCAGTCTAGCAGCTATGTCCTAGAGTACCCAAACAGCTTGATCAGTAGTACTGCTGCCAAGTTGCTCTTGGTGGTGGATACTGAAATCCCCCAGCCAAGTACAGTTTGTGCTGTTGTCATCCTCAGTGCTTCCTCCAAGTGCTGTTCACCATTGAGGAGCATGATTCATCAGCTGAGGGAGGCCATGGGGTCTGAAGCCATGAAGCTTCATGGGGTCCTGTGTGAATGTTGAGGACTCCTAGAGCAACACCCTCTCGATTGTACACTAGCGTGCCGCCATCCCTGCTGGGCCCATCCCACTGGTGGACAGGACATATCCAGGAATAATGGTGGTGGTGTCTGGGACACAGTCATACCCACATAGACATACCTTACAGACAATGTCAGACTGTTGTTTAACTAGTCTGTGAGAAATCTCTCCCCAATTTTGGCACTAACCCCTAGATGTTCAAGAGGAGGACTTTGCAAGGTCAACAGGTCTGCTTCTGCCATTGTCATTTTCGTGCCTAGGTCAATGCCAGGTGTTCTGAGCAGTTTCATTTCTTTGAGACTTTGTAACGACTGGTACAACTGAGTGGCTCGCTAGGCCAGGGGGGAGGTGAGAGTCAACCACATTGTGGTGGGTCTGGAGTCTCATGCAGACTAGACCAGGTGAGGGTGGCAGATTTCTTTCCCTCAAGGACATTAGTGAACCAGATGGGTTTTTCTGAAAATCGGTAATTACTTCATGGTAATCTGTAAATTCTTAATTCCAGACTTCTTTTTTAAATTATTGAATTCAAAATTCCACCACCTGCCATGGTGGGATTCAAGCCCAGGTCCCCAGAACATCATCCGGATTTCTGGATTAAAAGTCTAGCGATAATACCACTAGGCCATCGCCAGCCCGAAAGTTTGTGGACGTGGTGCGGATCAGGTGGGCTGCTTTGTCCTGGACAGTGTCAAGCTTCTTGAGTGTTGGTCGAGCTGTACCCATCCAGACAAATTGGGAGCATTCCATCACACTCCTGACTTGTGGGGCAAGTGGCATTGCTAGTCAGGGCTGGTATAGCAGCTACTGAAAGGCAGTTCGAGAATGATATGTTGACAGAGTCAGAGATAATGGGAACTGCAGATGCTGGAGAATTCCAAGATAATAAAATGTGAGGCTGGATGAACACAGCAGGCCAGGCAGCATCTCAGGAGCACAAAAGCTTTTGTGCTCCTGAGATGCTGCCTGGCCTGCTGTGTTCATCCAACCTCACATTTTATTATGTTGACAGAGTCAGTTTGGGTTGAGGTCAGAAACAAGAAAGGAGCAGTCACTTTGTTGGGGCTGTTGTTTTAAACAGACCCCTTAACAGTTGCAGAAAAGTGGAGAAGCATATTGAGAGACAGATACTGGAAAGGTGCAGACATCACAGGGTTATGGTCATGGGTGACGTCAACTTTCCAAATATTGATTAGAAACTGTTTAGTTGTAACAGTTCATATGGAGCGGATTTTGTCCAGTGCGCTCAGGAAAGATTCCTGACACAGTACATAGATCAACCAACATGAGAAGAGGCTACTTTGGATTTGGTGCTTGGCAATGAACTGGGCCAACTGTTAGATCTGTTGGTAGGAGAACATTTTGGTGGTACTGAACATAACTCTTACTTTTACAATAGTCATGGAAAAGGATAGGTACCTACAGCAGGGTAAGCTTTATAATTTGGGGAAGGTAATTATAATTCTGTTAGGCAAAAATTGGGTAACATAAAATGGGAACAGATGCTGTCAGGGAAGAGCACTATTGAAATGATTTTTTAAGGAATGCATACAGTGTGCGCTTGATATTTTTGTCCCTAGCAGGCATGGAAGATGAGGTCGAGTGAGGGAGCCTTGGCTCTCAAGAGGTGTTGAACGACTGGTTAAGAGGAAGAAGGATGCTTAGATAAGGTTTAGGAAACAAGGATCGGACAAGGATTGAGAGGGTTACAAGTTAGCCAGGAAAGAGCTGAAGAAAGGGCTTAGGAGAACTAGAAGGGAGCATGAGAAAACCTTGGCAGATACGATCAAGTAAAACTCCAAGGCTTTTTGCATATATGTAAGGAATAAGAGAATGACCAAAGAATGGGTAGGGCCAGTCAAGGATTGTAAAGTGAACTTGTGTACAGAGCCTAAAGAGATGGGAAAGGTCCTGAATGAATACTATTCTTTGGTATTCACAACTGAGAGGGACCTAGTTGTAGGGGAGGGCATTGTGAAACAGGCTGGTAGGCTAGAGGAGGTGGATGTTAGTAAGGAAGATGCACTAGGAACTTCAAGATAGATAAGTCCCCCAGGCCTGATGGAATTTATGCAAGGATTCTTGGCAACAGGCTTTTTGTCCTCACTGTCCACGGGTACGGTGCCAGAAGACTGGAGACAGACAAAAGTCATTCCCTTGTTTAAGAAAGGGAGCAGGGATAACCTTGGAAATTACAGGCCAGTCTGTCTTACTTCAGTGGTGGGCAAATTATTGGAAAGGATTTATGATCACATGGATAGGCACAGTTTGATTCGTGACAGTCAGCATGAATTTGTGAAAGGTAGATCACGTCTCACAAACCTTACTGAATTCTTTGAAGAGATGATCAATCACATGGATGACGGTAGAGTAGTGGATGTGGTATACATGGATTTAAGTAAGGCATTTCGTAAGGTTCCCCATGGTAGGCTCATGCAGAAAGTAAGGAGGCATGGGATAGGGGGAAATGTGGCAGATTGGATTCAGAATTGGCTGACCCTTAGAAGACAAAGTGTGGTAGTGGACAGAAAATATTCAACATGGTGCTCAGTTACCAGGGATGTACCAAAAGGATCTGTTCTGGGTCCTCTTCCATGTGATTTTTGTAAATGATTTGGATGAAGGAGTAGAAGGGTGGATTAGTAAATTGGCAGATGAAAAATAAAGGTCGAGTTGTAGACAGTGCGGAGGGCTGTTCTAGTTTACAAAGGGACATTCAGAGGATGCAGAGCTGGGCTGAGAAATGGCAGATGGAGAATAACCCTGAAAAGTGCGAGGTGATTCATTTTGGAAGGACAAACTTGAAAGCAGAATACAGGGTTAACGCAAAGATTCTTGGCAGTGTGGAGGAGCAAAGGGATCTTGGGGTTCATGTCCACAGTTCTCTGAAAGCTGCCACCCAGGTGGATAGATTTGTTAAGGTAGTGTATGGTGTGCTAACTTTCGTTAGTAGAGGGATTGAGTTCAATAGCTGTGAAGTTATGCTCCAGCTAGAAAAAAACGCCTGGTTCGGCCACATCTGGAGTATTGTGTCCAGTTCTGGTTGCCTCATTACAGGAAAGATGTGCAAGTGTTGGAAAAGGTGTAGAGGAGATTTACCAGGATTGCACCTGGAGTTGGGGGGCAGGGGGGGGGGGGGGGGGGGGGGAAGAGAGAGAGAGAGAAGAGGTCTTACGAGAAAGGGCTGAGCGCGCTATGGCTTTTCTCTTTAGAACGAAGGATGAGAGGTGATTTTGTAGAGGTGTACAAAATGATGAAAGGTATAGATGGAGTAAATAGCCACAGACTTGTTCCTTTCACTTTTGTAGGATGTAGCTATTACGAGGAAGCATAGTTTTAAAGTGAGCGGAGGTAGAAATAGGAGACATCAAAGGTAGGTTCTTTACTCAGAGAGGTTGGGGCGTAGATCGCAATGCTGGAGAGGACAGTGGAGTCGGTCTCATTAGGGGCATTCAAGCAGCTATTAGATAGGCAGATGGATGACAGTAGAAGGTAGGAGTGGAGGTTAGATAGGCCTTAGGTTTATGGTAAAAGTTTGGCACAACATCGTCAGCTGAAGGGCCTGTTCTATGTTGTAGATAATGGACAGAATTGGAAGCCAGGAGGTGGGCTACACGTCACAGTATTCCTAGCACTGTTCTTGTAGTCACTGTTTATGTGACAAATCCAAGGATGTGACAGTCAGGAATCCTGTGGTGAAAACACGATGGAATGTTAGAGTGATGATTAGATTGTCTCTTATTGGAGATGCCCGTTGCCCAGTATTTATGGCACAAAAATGTTACTTGCCACTTGTCAACTCAAGCCTGGATAGCATCCAAGTCTTGCTGCATTTGAACAGGGGGTGCTTCAGTATCGCAGAAGTCGCGACTAATGTTGGACATTGCGCAATCATCGAACATACCCACTTCTGACCTCCTGATGGAGGAAAGGTTATTGCTGCATCAACTGAAGATGGACGGATCTTGGACCGATTACAGCAAGGATATTATTAAGAGAGAGTTTATTAAGGAGAGAGTTTAGAAAAGATTTACCAGCATATTACTGGGAATGAGCATTTGGTTCATAAGGAGGCGCCCGGGGCTTTGTTCACTGGAGTCGGAGGTTGAGTCTTGTCCTTAGAGGTTTATAAAATCAAGAGGGGTACAGAGAAAGTGAATGGCAGGTGTCATTCCCGATTGTGTGGGATTTCAAGTCTAGGGGCATATTAAAACCTTCTCCTTTCGCTTTTAAAGAGGAATTGAGAGGCAATTTTTCAATGTTACACAGATTGGTCTGTGCATGGGAAGAACTTCCACAAGAAGTGTGGGCGTGGGTATAGTATCAGTGTTTAGAAGGCATTCGGACAAATACACGAGTAAGAAATGTATAAAAGGATATAGGCCAACCACAGGCAACTGGGACTAGTTTACTTTGTGATTATGGTTGGCATGGACTGTTTGGACTGAAGAGTCCATTTCTGCACTATATGAATCTACGACACTATCCTGAGGAAGATCTGCAGAGAAGTCCTGGAGCTGAAATGACTGAACTCCAACGACCATAGCCATCTTCCTGCATGCCAGGTATAACTCCAACTCGTGTAGAGCTCGCCCCCCCCCCCCCCTCCACCCCCCACTCTGTTGAATGCAACATCCAAATCAAGGACTGTCACCCTCATCTTATCAAGAGTGCAGCAGACATTAGGAGTTGAATAGTCTACTTCTGTTCCAAGTGTGAAACCATCAAGAAACACATGATCTCTCAGGCCTCCTGCCACAGCTCAGAAAAACTGAAACTTTTAATACAACTGTTAAATTCTACTAAAGTCCTTGCTTAAAAGGGTCAACTGCTTACCCAGCTTTCATCAATGGAAATGCAGCTGTGAATGCAAGTACTATATTTATAATATTTTCTAAAACTAGCATTCAAACTAAGTAGGAACAAATCTGCAGTTTTAAAAGCTAATCGATTTCCCATGATTTACAGATAAGTTTTGCTTTAAGTCTCCAATGAATGCAATCATTTCCCTAAATGCTCAACAAAACAAAGTGTCAACTACATTTGGGAACCTCTGAGAATCTGTCTGAAATTCACATGTTAGGTTTCCAAAACGCCAGCCATCTTTTTCTTGGAGCGGTTTATAAAATCATGAAGGGCATGGATAGGGTAAATAAGCAAGGTTTTTCGCCCCCCAGGGTGGGGAGTCCAAAACTAGAGGGCATAGGTTTAAAGTGAGAGGGGAAAGATATAAAATAGGCCTGAGGGACAACATTTTCATGCAGACGGTGGTGTGTGTATGGAATGATCTGCCAAAGGAAGTGGTGGAGACTGGTGCGATTACAACATTTAAAAGGTATTGGATGGGTACATGAAAACAAAGGATTTAGAGGGATATGGGCCAAATGCTGACAAAAAGGACTAGATTTAAACAGGATATTTCATATCTGTTTCCATGCCGTACATCTCTGATTGCTATTATCGCAGGGTTAATCCTACGGAAACAAGTAGGCAAGGGTTGGGAATTTGGAGTCAGTCACATGGGACGTTCCAAGGCAATGCTACAAGAGGTTTCTTTTCTGGGTGGGGGGAGGGAGGAATGTGGTAGTGGTGGCAGTCAAGGAAAGGGGCACTGTAACAAGTGTTCATAGATCTACGATCAAAATGGATCGCCCACCATGCAATTTAATGCAGCTCCCCGATTATAAACAATTCTCAAAAAGGTGAAGGTCTCTCATGACCTATCCCATAGCCAGCTCCTAATCTTGCTTTTACTCACTGTGTATTCAGTAGTTCCCTTGGGCTTCTGGAAAGACATCCGACGGACATCCTTCTTCTCCTGGGTTGTTTTTTGCTCAGCATCTGAAAGCAGAGGAGACAATGTGAGAGAGTTAGATCCAGGTTTGCATCCCTTAGCTGCTCAGAGTCCTGAATCCAGTTTGTTCAAGGGGGCTCACAATCATAAGCACTGGCTTCGCTTCACAGTGATCATAAAGTTATACCTTCCGTCTCCTGGGGTCTCAGTAGTTTTGTTTTTTTCGATGGGTAAAAACTATACAGTCAGCATACACGGAGCTCAATGAACATTGCTCATGGATCAGAATGAATTCACCTTCAAGGTCATCTCATCTGACTCCATTCTCCATTTGCAAACTGCTGTCCCAACAGGAAGAAGTGTTTAACCCTTAAACAACTGAACTGCAGCCTGCTCTTTCACATCAGGGCATTTCACATCCTTGCATATTAGCCCATTTGTCCTTTCTAAACAGGTACAGCAAGCGTTTTAAGTCTATTGGCTCCTGTGTGGCCAGGCATGCCAGTTGGTCAAATTTTTCAGTTAATCAAGAAATGCGCATAATAAATATAAAAACACAACATGTAACAGAAATGTAACACAGGGGACGTACACATCACTGATATGCTTTACTTCAACATAAAATCACGTGAATAATAATGCAACTTTGCCTTAAAACTTACCAGCAGAGAGCCTTCTCACTTGCACCCTCAACTAACTACTGACTACAATGGTCATCAGAGATCACGGTAATACAGTAAACGTCCAGAATTTCAAGTAATAATCTTTTCTAGTTTATTAAGTGCCAGTTCATAAAGTGCCAGTTAAAACAAAGCTTGCTGTATTACTACTTAGAAAAAGTGCCTTTCTTCACCATCATACAAACTCTCAGTTAGTGATGCGTAAGAAATCAAGTAACTTAATTTCCTGCGACCGGAGAGACTTTTAAAATAATCTAAACCTTATTTCTGAGTTACTTTAAATTAATGTTTTACAAACAAATTAAAAGGTTCAACAATACTGACTTTATGAAAATTTTGTTACTTATGGCCACAACAGTATTGTGACAATGGCCCATGTCTCATGTCCAAAATGGGGGGCAACTGTAGCTCAGTCACTACTACTCCTGCCTCTGACCCAGAGTTCCTGGTTCAGGTCCTAGGTCAGGCTCAAAAATAAACCATGTGAGAGAGTATTGAGGAAGTACGGCACTGCCAGGCTGTCACCTTTAAGAGAAGACGTTAAGCCGAGGCGACAGCTGCCTGCTCAGGTGGATATAAAAGATCCAACGGCACAACGTAAGAGAAGAGCAGGTCCTGTTCTCCTTCATGAGCTGAGTTAACATTAATCCCTCACTCAACATCACAAAAACAGAGTAACTGGTCATTAAGTTGCTAAACATATTGAAATAAAAATATGTTGAGGCCCAGTGGCTCTTCCTCGGAGCTGAAGATAGTGAGGAAAAATCTTGGTTTATAGGTAGAAAATAGGGTGGGGGGAGGGGGCTAAGGAGGAAATGGTGGGTGGGGACAGATCCCAAAAGGGAGAGAACAGATTGTCACCAATCTGGTCAGGAGTGTGAATAGCTACTAAAACAGACAGTGCAGTGTGGGATAAGAACACAGGACAGCTCAATAGTGAGATCAACTTTCAGGCTTTGAGGCCAGAAGGCCTCTGGGTCCCCAACTATGGGGGTCTAAATTTGACAGTCCCAGTCTTATTTTTTGGAGGAGGCCAGTCTACTTTGTGTCCCAAGATCTCATTTATTAGTGCCTCCCATTAGATTTCTTTTCATTCATTTGTGGAATGTGGGTGTCGCTGGCTCACCAGCATTTGTTGACAACCCCTAGCTGTCCTTGAGAAGGTGGCAGTGAGCTGCCTTCTTGAACACTGCTGTCTATGTGATGTAGGTCAATTCACACTGTCCTCAGCAAGGAAGGTCCAGGATTTTGACCCAGCAGTGGGTTAATTACGATGGAATGGAATGGCAATATATTTCCGAGTCAGAATGCTGAGTGGCTCGGACGGGAGCTCGAGGTTGGTGGTGTTTCCATGTATCTGCTGCTCTTGTCCTTCCAGGTGGAAGTGATCATGTGTTTGGAAGATGCTGAAGATCTTTGGTGAATTGCTGCAGTGCACCTTGCAGGTCGTACACACTGCTGCTAATAAGCATCTATGGTGGAGGGAATGAATGTTTGTGGGCGTGATGCCAGTCAAGTGGGCTGCTTTGTCCTAGACGGTATCAAGCTTTGAGAGTTGTTAGAACTGCACCCATCAAGGCAAGAGGTGATATTCTATCGCACTCCTGACTTACACTTGTAGATGATGGACAGACTTTGGGAAGTTAGGAGTTGAGTTACTCACTACAGAATTCCCAGTCTCTGACCTGTTTTTGTAGACAATGTTTACGTGGAGGTCCAGTTCTGTTTCAGGTCATTAGTAACCTCCAGGATGTTGACAGTAGGGGATTCAATGATGGCAACACCATCGAATGTCAAGGGCCACTGTTAGATATTTTTCTTGTTGGTAAATACCCCAGTGTCAGTGTCTGCTGCTCAGATTCCAGCTCATGAACTCCAAGTCAAAGTTTCTCTAACTACCAAAATCTTCTGCAGAGGTGGTCAGTATCAATCACACCAAAGTCCAACAGTTCCCATACATTACAGGTGCAACACATCACTTGCCCAGTCATTTCTAATGCATTCTATGTAATGAACTTGGATGTTAATACTTGAAAACTGAATTCCTTAACCGAGGTCTTCAGCTGTAAGAATGTTTCCTGGTTTGAGGTGGGGGGAGGGGGTAAGGAGTAAATGATAGCTAGAGATCGAGCCCAGTCCCAAAGAGAGAAAAGAACAATTGGACACATAAAGGGACACAAGTTTGGAGGGCTGAAGAGCCGGTTCCTTTTCTGTTTCGTCACTTGTTCTAAACCATTTGGCCAAATCAAATTTACATGGAAGAAGTACCCACCAATCACTTACCTGTGGAATGATGCTTTAAACCAAATAGGTACAAACCACTGGAAGTATCTCTGCTGTCATAATTTTGAAAAAAAAACCTCCCTCACCACTTCCCTGCCCATCCAAGCACATTTTGTTCTTTCTGAATCTGCTTTCACTGCTCAAATCTGTGCAGTCACTCTCTGCCCTCTGTACTATGTGAAGTTGTAATTCCCCACTTTCAGAACAAAAAACAAAGAAGATTACAGCACATGAACAGGCCCTTCAAGCCTGCGTCAATCCAGGTCCTCTATCTAAACCTGTCGCCTATTTTCCAAGGATCTGTATCCCCCCGGCTCCCTACCCATTCACGTATCTGTCTAGATACATCTTAAATGACACTATCGTGTCCACCTTGACCATCTCTGCTGGCAATGCGTTCCAGGCACCCATCACCCTCTGTGTAAAGAACTTTCCAAGCATATCTCCCTTAAACTTTCCTCCTCTCACTTTAAACTCATGACCCCTAGTAATGGACTCCCCCACTCTGGGGAAAAGCTTCTTGCTAGCCACCTTGTCTATACCCCTCATGATTTTGTAGACCTCAATCAGATTCCCCCTCAATCTCCGTCTTTCTAATGAAAATAATCCTAATCTACTCAACCTCTCTTCACAGCTAGCACCCTCCAGACAAGGCAACATCCCAGTGAACCTCCTCTGCACCCTCTCCAAAGCATCCACATCCTTTTGGTAATAGGGCGACCAGAACTGTATTCCAAACGTGGTCGAACCAAAGTCCTATACAACTGTAACATGCCCTGCAAACTCTTGTACTCAATACCCTGTCCGATGAATGAAAGCATGCTGTTTGCATTCGTGACCACTCTCTCCACCTGCGTTGCCACCTTTAGGGTACAATGGACCAGAACACCCAGATCTCTGTGCAATTTTCCCCAGGGCTTTTCTACTTACTGTATAGTTCGCTTCTTGAATTGGATCTTCTGAAAGGCATCACCTCGCGTTTGCCCAGATTGAACTCCATCTGCCATTTCTCCATACAACTTTCCAATCTATCTATATTTTGCTGCATTCTCTGACAGTCCCCTTTACTATCTGCTATTCCACCAATCTTAGTGTCATCTGCAAACTTGCTAATCAGACCATCTACTCCTTCATCCCAGATCATTTAGGCACATCACAAACAACAGTGGTCCCAACACGGATCTCTGTGGAACACCACTGGTCACAGTTCTCCATTTTGAGAAACTCCCTTCCACTACAACCCTCTGTCTCCTGTTCCCCAGCCCGTTCTCTATTCATCTAGCTGGTACACCCTGGATCCCCTGCGACTTCACTTTCTCCATCAGTCTACCATGGGGAACCTTATCAAATGCCTTACTGAAGTCCATGTATATGACAACCATAGCCTTTCCTTCATCTATCAACTTTGTCACTTCCTCAAAGAATTCTATCAAGTTGGTAAGACATGTCCTTACCCGCACAAAACCGTGCTGTCCATTACTAATAAGACCATTTTCTTCCAGATGTAAATAGATTCTATCCCACAGTATCTTGTCCAGCAGCTTCCCCACCACTGATGTCAGACTTGCCGGTCTATAATTACCTGGACAATCCTTGTGACCCTTCTTAAACAAGGGGTCAACATTAGCAACTCTCCAGTCCTCTGGGACCTTACCCGTGCTCAACGAGGCTGCAAAGATATCTGTTAAGGCCCCAGCTATTTACTCTCTCGTTTCCCTCAGTAACCTGGGATAGATCCCATCCAGACCCGGGGACTTGTCCACCCTAATGCCTTTTCAAACACTCAACACTTCCATCCCCCTCCCTTTATGCTGACTTGACATAGAGTAATCAAACATCTACCCTTAACCTCAACATCTATCATGTCCCTCTCCTCAGCGAAAACCGACGCAAAGTACTCATTAGGAATCTCACTCATTTTCTCCGACTCCTCGCATAACTTCCCTCCTTCGTCCTCGAGTGGGCCAACCCCTTCTCTCATTCCCCTCTTGTTCTTTATGTATGAATAAAAGGCTTTGGGATTTTCCTTAACCTTGTTTGCTAAAGACATTTCATGACCCGTTTTATCCCTCTTAATTCCTCCTTGCCGATTGGTCCTACTTTCCTGATATTCTTCCAAAGCTTTGTCTGTTTTCAGTTGCTTAGACCTTATGGATGTTTCCTTTTTCCTCTTTGCTAGTTTCACAATTTCACCTGTCATCCATGGTTCCCTAATCTTGCCCTTTCTATCCCTCATTTTAACAGGCACATGTCTGTCCTGCACTCTAATCAACCTCTATTTAAAGGCTCCCACATATCAAATGTGGATTTACCCTTAAACAGCTGCTCCCAATCCAAATTCCCCAGCTCCTGCTGAATTTTGTTACAGCTGGCCTTTCCCCAAACTGAGCACTCTTGCTTTAGGACCACTCTCGTTTTTGTCCATTGATATTCTAAAACTTACGGAATTGTGATGATGATTCTCAAAGTAATCTCCTACTGAAACTTCAACCATCTGGTCGGGCTCATTCCCCAACACCAGGTGCAGTATGGCCCCTTCAAGAATTGGACTATTTACATATTGCTCTCGTAAACCTCCTGAATGCTCCTTACAAATTCTGCTCCATCTAAACTCTTAATGCTAAGTGAACCCTAGTCAAAGTTGGGAAATTTAAAATCTCCCATCACCACCACCCTGTTGCTCCTACATCTTTCCGTAATTTGTCTACATATTTGTAACTCTATTTCACGCTCGCTGTTGGGAGGCTTGTAGTACGGCCCCAACATTGTTACTGCACCTTTCCTATTTCTGAGCTCTGCCCATATTGCCTCATTGCACAAGTCCTCCAAAGTGCCAGTAATGCAACTCCTCCACCCCTTTTACCTTCCTCTCTATCCCACCTGAAGCATCTATATCCTGGGATATAGAGTTGCCGATCTTGCCCTTCCTTCAACCAAGGCTCAGTGATAGCAATAACATCATACTCCCAGGTACTAATCCAAGCTCTGAGTTCAGCTGCCTTACCTTCTACACTTCTCGCATTAAAACAAATGCGACCACTTGTCCCTTTGCATTCATCATCAGCTCTCTGCCTCCTCTTCCCCTTCGTCGTCACTTTCTTCTGCTCCTTATGAAGGTGCTTACCTGCGAGCAGCTTAGTTGAAAATTCTCAATATGGGCCTCAATCCTTCACTTTCAACATGCAACAAAAAAAACAATCTTACTGGCCTTTTAGTGCCAATGAGTAAGTTGAAATTAATAATTTCTGAAAATCTGACACCCTGTTGAATTTAACAGCATTTACAATAAGAGCTCTCCCACAATACAAGGAGATTGACTGGTAAAACAGATGAACTTAGAACGTTGATCAAAACATGGGAGAGTGACATTTTTGCAATCACTGAGACATTGCTGAAGAAAGGTCAGGACTGGTGGTTTAACTTTGAACCTACAGAAATTTCAAGTGGGATGAGGTGGCATGAAAGATGTCATTGCATTACTGACAAAGGAGATCATGGCTACAATAATGAGATAGGGTGTCTTTAAAAGCTCTTCAAAACAAGCCGTTAGAATGATCAGTGATAATAAAGGATGATCACTTTGCTGGGATTATAGTGCAGGCTTCTCAGAAGTCAGAGGGTGAAAGCGGAGCAGATATATTGACAAACCACAGACAGCTGAGAGAGGAACAAGGTTATACTGGTAGGGGATTTCAACTTTGTTAACATTGACTGGGATTGCTCTAGTGAATTTTTAAAGAGCATTCAAGAGACCTTTTTTTTAAGTGCCAGTACACAGACAGTCTGAGGAGAGAAATTGGAAAGTGTTACACCTAATCCTAGTAAATGTAGCCAAAGTGGTTGAGATTTCAGAGCGCAAGCATTTTGGGCACAGTGATCATAACTCTAAGTTTCAAAGTCATTATGGAAAGGGATAATGATTCACAGATTCCCTACAGTGTGGAAACAGACACTTCAGCCCAACAAGTCCACACCAAACCTCAGAGCATTCCAACTACACCCATCCCCCTACAACCCACCTAATCTGGACACAATGGGCAATTTACCATGGCCAATCCACCGAGCCTGCACATCTGACTGTGGGAGGAAACCGGAAACCCGGGGAAACCAACGCAGAATTGAGGAGAATGTGCAAACTCCGCACAGACAGTCGCCCGAGGTTGGAAGTGAACCCGGGTTCCTGATGCTGTGAGGCAGCAGTTTTAACCACTGAGCCACTGTGTCACCCCTGAGTCATCGTGCCGATAGTGTCAGAGTTAAGTGTCGTAATTGGGGGAAAGGCTAATTTCAATATCATTGGGCAGGATATGTCAAACAGGCAGAGCAGCTACTTGAATGTAAGTCAAAATTTGAAAAATGGGAGTCTTTTAAAAGCAGTACAGTGAAAATTCAGGGCCAGCATGTTCGTCTAAGAATAAACGGCAAGGACAGCAGGTCTAGGGAACTCTGGATGTCAAGGGAGTTTGAGTAAAGAGAGTTTGAGAGTTTGGTAAAGAAAAAGGTGAAGCATATGTCAGATAATGCATTAAAAACAGGACAGGCTCTTCAAGCATAATGTGGGAGGTTACTTAAAATTAGGCAGGCAAAGAAGGGTCACAAAATCTTGTTGGCAGACAGCATCAAGGCAGAAAACCACAAGGCTTGTTAAACGTGTATTAAGTGTGAGATTATCAGGGAAACAGTGAAAGGGGAATCTGTGCACGGAGCCAAAGGATGTGGTTCAGGACTTTAAATTTATCCATCTCATCTGCATTCACAAAGGAGAAAGACATTGTCGCTGGAGATTTCAGTTAAGATGGTAAGATTCTGAAGTGTACTAAGATTAATAAGGAGGAGGTACCAGACATTTTAGCAGGCAAAAAGATACACAAATCTCCAGGGTGTGACAGATGAGTCAGGATTGCAACAAAGGAGATTGCTGGAGCCCTGGCAGAGATATTTATACATTACTGGCCACAGTTGAAGTACTAAGTGACTGAAAGACAGCTAATGTAGTTCTTTTGTTCAAGGAAGACTGGAGAGTAGGCCAGGTAATTAAGACCAGTTAGTCTGACAATATGGTAGGAAAATTAATGGAAAAAAAATTTCTCAGGGATGGGATTAATCAACACTTGGAAAGATGGGAATTGATCAGGGATAGTCACTGCTTGCTATGTACATGAAAGACTTGGACGTGAATAAAGAAATTATAATTAGTAAGTTTGTAAATGACCAAAATCAGGGGACTTGTTGATAGCAAAGAGGATGATCTCAGGCTAATGTCTGGTACTTATCAGCTGGCAAATAGGGGAGACAATGGCAGATGGAATTTAATCTTGGTAAGTGTAAGGTGATGCATTTTGAGTGGTTAATAAGGGAAGGATTTACACAATGAACAGATTCCTAAGGAGCACTGAGGAACAAAGTGACCTTGATACACAAGTCTGCAGATCCCTGAAAGTGTCAGCGCATGTAGATAGGGTGGTGAAGGCGGCATATTAGATACTTGCCTTCGCTAGGCTGAACGTAGTATATTGGAACATGAAGGTCTTGTTGAAAATTTATACTACGTGCAGTTCTGGTTGCCACTGGTGAGGGTGCAGAGAATTTTCACCAGGATGGTGCCTGGGATGGAAAGTCTCAGTTATGAGGAGAGACTGGATAGGCTGGGTTATCTCTGGAGTAGAGGAGGGTGAGGGGTGAATCTGAGGTATGCAGAAGTATGAGAGGCATTGACAGGGTAGATCATGAGAATTTTTCCCCCATCATTGATATAGAACATAGAACATAACAGCACAGTACAGGCCCTTCGGCCCTCGATGTTGTGCTGACCTGTCATGCCAATCTCAAGCTCATCTAACCTACACTATTCCAAGTACATCCATATGCTTGTCCAATGACGACTTAAATGTACCTAAAGTTGGCGAATCTACTACCGTTGCAGGCAAAGCATTCCAATCCCTTACTACTCTGAGTAAAGAAACTACCTCTGACATCTGTCCTATATCTTTCACCCCTCAATTTAAAGCTATGCGCCCTTGTGCTCGCCATCACCATCCTAGGAAAAAGGCTCTCCCTATCCACCCTATCTAACCCTCTGATTATTTTATATGTTTCAGACCAGACAGCACAAGGTTTAAGTTAAGTAGTAAGTGGTTTAGGGGGGATCCAACGAAAAATGCTTTTTTTGACCAAAAGGGCAACAGAAATATGGACTGCATTGCCTGGAGAGTGTAAAGCAGGCAGATACTCTCGCAACATTTAAGAAGCACCCAGACCAACACAAAATGCCAGGCCATGGGAAGCTATGATCCACGTGCAGGGAAATAGGATTCGTATAGTTTGGTGTTTGTTGGTGGGCACAAACATAACGGGCAGAAGTACTAGTCTTCAGCCAATTCATTCCAGATGATATCAAAAAATTGTTGGAGGCACTGGATACTGCAATGGCTATGGGCTCTGGCAATGATCCAAGCAACTGAAGACTTGTGCTCCAGAACTTTCTGCATCCCCTGCTAACCTGTTCCAGTTCAGTTACAGTAGTGGCATTTGTCTTATAATGAGAAAAACTGCTCAGGCACGTCCTGTATGCAAAAAGCTGCACAAATTCAACGCAGCCAATTACTTCCCAATTAGTCTAGCCTCGATCATCAGTAACGTGATGGACAGTGTCATCAATAGTCCAATCAAGGAACACCTGCTCAGCAATAACCTACTCACTGACAGCCAGCCTGGGTTTCACCAGGGTTATTAGCTCTAAACTCATTACAGTCATGGTTCAAGTTTGGGCAAAGAGTTGATTCCAGAGATAAGGTGAAAGTGACTGTTGTTGACAAATTCAAATAACATGAACAGGAGCAAATTATAAAATTCAGAGGAACAAAGGTGGCACAGATCCCTGAAAGTGGCAGGGCAGGTTAATAGGATAATTAGGAAGGCATATAGAACACTTGCTTTTCAGTTGAGGGAGAGATTGTAAGAGCTGGGAGGTTATGTTAGAACTATATCAGACTTCAGGTGGGTTGCAGCTGGAGTACTGCATGCAGTTCTGGTCTTCCTATTATAGGAAGGATGTAGTTGTGCTGGAGGGGATGAAAAGTATACTTACTAGGATGTTGCCTGGGATGGAGCACTATAGCTATGAGGAGAGGTTGATATGCTCAGGTTGTTTTCCATGGATTAGAGAAACTTGAGTTGGAGCTGACAGTAATGGTTGAGATGATGAGGGTCATGCATAGATGAATAGAATGCAGCTATTTCTCATAGCCAAAGGTAGACAAGAGGGCATAATTTTAAGGTGAAAGGCAGGGGGTTGAAGAGTGGATGTGAGAAAATGTTTTTCACCCAGTGTGGTGGCAGTCAAGAATGCACTGCCTGGGAGGGCAGTTGAGGCAGGAAACCTCACTATCTTTGTAAACCACTTGAAATGTCATAACATTCAAGGCCGTGTGGCCAGAACCAGAAGATTATACTAGTGCAAATATAGTGTAAATGTGGTGGAACAGATATCTGAGCCAAAGGGCCTTTATGATTCAAGGCTGGTTAGAGTCATACCTAGTACATTGCAAGATGGTCATGGCTGTTAGAGGTCAGTCATCTCTGCGGAGGTTTCTCAGGGTTGTAACCCAGGCTCAGCCATCTTCAACTGAATCAATTCCCTTACCACACTCCCCTCTATCACAAGATCAGCCATGAGGTATTTTCACTGACGACTGCACAACGTTCAGCACCACTTGCAACTCCAAAAGTACTGAAGCATTCCAATCCTAAACTTAGCAAGGCCTGGACAATCTCCAGGCTTGGGCTGACAAGTGGCAAGTAACATTCATACCACAAATGCCGGATAATACCACCTTCTCCAATAAGAGACAATCTAACTTCTGCCCTTTGACATTCAAAGCGTTAACATCACCAAATATCCCACAAACATCATTCTGGGGGGAAATCAATGATCAGAAATGGAACTGGACCAGTTATATGGATACAGTGGCAACAAATGCAAGTCAGAGGCTAGGAATATTATACTTCCTAACTCCCCCAAGCCTGTCCAAGTACCACGACACAAGTCAGAAGTGTAGTGGAACACTCTCCAACTGCCTGGATGAGACCAGCTCCAACAACACAAGAGATATTAGGAACTGCAGGCGCTGGAGAATCTGAGATAACAAGGTGAAGATCTGGATGAACACAGCAGGCCAAGCAGAGGAGCAGGAAGGCCGATGTTTCGGGTCTAGACCCTTCTTCAGAAATGGGGGAGGAGAAGGGGTTCTGAGATAAATAGGGAGAGGCGAATAGAAGATAGATAGAGGAGAAAATAGGTGGAGAGGAGACGGTCAGAGGCGGGGATGAAGCCAGTAAAGGTGAGTGTAGGTGGAGAGATAGGGAGGAGATAGGTCAGTCCAGGGGGCAGGATGAGGCTAGTAGTTTGGAGATAGGGGTGGGGCTTGAGGTGGGAGGTGGGGATAGGTGGGAGGAAGGACAGGTTAGGGAGGCGGGGATGAGCTGGGCTGGTTTTGGGATGCAGTAGGGGGAGAGGAGATTTTGAAGCTTATGAAGTCCACATTGATACCATTGGGCTGCAATGTTCCCCAGTGGAACCCTCCTCCCACCTCAAGCCCCACCCTCATCTCCTAACTACCAGCCTCATCCCGCCTCCTTGACCTGTCCTTCCTCCCTGGACTGACAATATTACCAAAGGAATGGTCCTGGAAATATTGGATACATTGATGGTCATCTGGATATACTGGCATGGATTGAGAATTGGTTAACAGGCAAGAAACAGACTAGTAGGCAGTGAATAGTGGAGTAACGCAAAGGTCACTACTTGGACCCCAGCTACTCTCAGTATATATAAATGATTTGGATGAAGGGCCAAATGATGTTGGAGTTTGCTGACGACAAATTTTTGTACACTATTCCTCAACCAACAAATGCAAGCACGAAATATGCCTTCATGGCCACTTGCAGGGAACAGTGGACCTGTATGCCTAAATCTTCCTATATATTGGTGTTATTAAGAGTTCTGCTGAGGGTCCCAGTGCTGATGGCTGTGGAACGCCACTGATCACAGATCTCTAGTCAGAAAGACAGCCTTCCACCTCGACTCTACAAGGCCCCAGCAGCTTCCTTATCTGCCATCCTCAGCATTTTGGGATGGATCCCAACAGATCTGTGGACTTGTATGCCTTAACACTTTTCAAAACATACAACACCACCTTTTTTTTACATTGACATGTCCTAGAATATTAACATACCCCTCCCAAGACTCAGCATCCATCTTGTCCTTCTCCTTGGTGAATAACAATGCAAAGTTAAAGACATCACCCACTTCCTCCAGCGCCATGCATAAATTCCCTTCTTCATCCTTGAGCAGGCCTGGCTTTTTCTTGGTTACACTCTCGCTCCTTACATAAAATGCCTTGGGATTTTCCTTAATCATGTTTGCCAAAGACATTTCATGGCTCCTTTTTGCCCACTTATTCCTTATTTGAGGCATTTCCTGCCACTATCTTTAGAATCTTCAAGAACTTTGTCTGTCTTCAGTTTCCTAAACCCTACAGATACCTTGTTTTCTTTTTGACTAAAAACTTTCGATTTCTCCTGTCACCCAAAGTTCCCAAATCTTGCCATCCTTATTCTTCTTTTTGGGAGGAACATGCTGGTCCTGAATTCTAATCTTTTAAAAGGGTTCCTAAATGTCAGATGTTTCAGGTGAGAGAAAGAGAGAGATGTAAGAGGGGTTCGGAGTTGTGTTACTGCTCAGGGAGAATACTACAGATTTTCTGAGGGAGGACAACATAGATGGTTAATCCAGTGAGGCCATGTGGGGTTTAGCACCAATCTACATTATCTAGTTCCTGCCTTAAATTAGATTAGATTCCCTATTGTGGCAGTTAACCCTCCCCTAGTTTAGTACTTTCATCTGAGGACTATTCTTATCCTATCCATAAACAACCTAAATATTTATAGAATTACAGTCACTGTTACCAAAATGCTCCTCCAATGAAACTTCAATCACCTTGTCAGACTCATTCCACAATTCCAAGACTAATATGGCCTCTCCTCTAGTTGGGCTATTTACACATGGTTGTTTAAAAAAACACACTTTGGCGCAACTGACAAATTCCCTCCCACCACCACCTCACTTCCAAAACCCTGGCTCTGAACTAGTCCCAGTCAACATACGGGAAGTTAAAATCTACAATATTCCTGCTGTTTTCACACTTTGCTATAATCTGTCAACATATCAAATCCTCTATCAACTGCTCACTGTTGAGAGGCCTGTAGCACAATCCCAAAGTGACTGCACCCTTCCTATTCCTGAGTTCTACTCTCTGGCCTCACTAGATGAGCCCTCCAAGGTGTCCTCCCTGCATACAACTGTGATACTATCCATCATCAGTAACACAGCTCCCACATTTTTTTATGTCCTTTCTAACTCGCCTGAAACATATGAATCCCAAAATGTTAAGCTGCCAGTCTTGCTCCTCTCTCAACCAAGCCTCTGTAAATAGATACCTCGCAGTTAAACATAGTAGTCCAAGCTCTAACTTCATCTGTTTTAGTCCATATCATCCTGTAGTCTAGGGCTTTTCTCCTCACTACTTATCAGACCAAATTTCGTGCCATCTGTGAACTTAAATATCATACCTTAAACATTCACGTGCAGAACAGTGGCAAGGGACCCAGCACTAAAACCCTGTTGTACAAAAGACCCAGGCTTCCAGTCATAAAAATACCATTTGACCATCAATATTTGCTTTTTGCCACTAAGAAAATTTTGGATCCAATTTGCTAAATTACCCTGGATAACATTTCATAGCATCATAACCAGTCTGCCAGGACCTGGCCAAAAGCCAATTCTATCATCTTTATCTGGTCTGGCCTACTCTAAACCCATAGCAATGTAGTTGACACTTAAAGGCCTGCTAGGCAATCAAGGATGGGCAATAAGCATTGGCCTACACAACGTGACCCACATCCCTTCAATGAATTCAAAACTCTTTCTTTGTCAATGACATTCCTCTTCTCAAATCTCTCGTGAGCATCTTGAGGTCACTATCCACCAGTAATCTAACCAGACCAGCCAAATAAATCCTGAGCTACAAAGGCAGATCAGAGGTCCAGAATTCTGTTACTCTCTTCCAGACTCTCGTCTTAGGAGGCACATCCCAATCCTTGCAATCTCCATCATACAGATGTACAAGTGCCTCTGTAAGCACTATGTAGAATTAAATTCACATCAACTGCAGTTCAATGAGACAGCGCACCGCCGCCTTCTCCAGGGAAATTAGGAAAGCCCACATCCGATCAATAAATAAAACAATAATACTTGCAGGTCTTTGGCCTACTGTCTGCAGATGTTTCATCTCAAGTTGCTTCTTTGGCAGGTTGCTTCAATGATGGGTTTACCACTGCTTTATGTGGTCAGAGCAAGTAGAGGTGGCATTTCTCAAGCCTACTTCAACAAGAACGGGAGTTAAACTTGTGCTACTGATGTCATTATGACTTACCATCTATCCAACTAGTGCCCCTATCTTGCGAGGGAGGTCTTCAGATCATAAATTGTTCTGTTTTGATTATCCCCCTCCCAGTGTCTTGTATGCATGGGTGTCCTTTCCTCTGAGCTTGCCTTTTTTTTGCTATTAAGTCCCATCCTTCATTCAAATCAATTCCTTTTGTTTACCTTAGAACATAACAGCACAGTGGCCCTCGATGTCGTGCCGACCTGTCATACCAATCTCAAGCCCATCTAACCTACACTATTCCATGTACGGCCATATGCTTGTTCAATGATGACTTAAATGTACTTAAAGTTGGCGAATCTACTACCGTTGCAGGCAAAGCGTTCCATTCCCTTGCTACTCTCTGAGTAAAGAAACCACCTCTGACATCTGTCCTATATCTTTCACCCCTCAATTTAAAGCTATGCCCCCTCATGCTTGCCGTCACCATCCTAGGAAAAAGGCTCTCCCTACCCACCCTCTCTAGCCCTCTGATTATTTTATATGTCTCAAAATTTATCTTTAGTTTGGGGGCAGCTTCATACATTTCACTTTCTTCTCCTGTATACTACTGTATACAACCCTCTATTTTCCAGGCGAGAGAACTGGTTTGTGATCAAGCGTGATACCAACAGCACAGGTTCAATTCCTGCACCAGCTCAAGATCTTTGTCAGAGGTGTGGGGACCCTCAGGTTAAACTACTAGTTGTCTCTATTTCTGGAGAGCAGCCCTATGATCACCTGGGATTATGGCAACTTTATTTTATCTTTGACTTTGGGTCCACGTTATTTAAGAAAAAAAGTTATTCACTGTGTCATACATGCGGGTCAGAAGTGGAATATTCCCTTCCTTAAAAATATAAACGACCACGTTGAGATTATATTGTGAAATAGCAACCAGAGCTTTAAGAAATCAATTCATCCCTATTTCCATTAGAAATCCAGCTCTTTCTTCACCACTGATATTTAATTGCTAATTTGGTGAATGCGATTTGTGACGATTCCTGACACATCTCCTCCTTGTCGAAATAAAACCCTAACTTTATAAACATACCAACAACCGCAGACTGTGTTAATGTTCACCTTTCCGGGTGCAGACTGTGGCGGGGCGGAATCAAAGGCAAAGTATGAACATTTGTCAACTGTTAGCATTCACTTCCCTTTCACACGCACCTCCACGAAAAAATGTGTTAAGTAACAAATACGCAAAAAAAACGCGCTAAATCTAAATAAATTCATTTGCACACTCGAAACTATCGAGACAGGGGAAGCCACGCTATTTCGAAACACAGAACCAAAGTGTTATAAATTTACGCAAAACGAACAGCATTTGCTTCCTTTATCTAAACTCTGCTTTTAAAAAAAAGGCAAAAAGAAACACGTTGAAGCATCTACGAAAAATGCAATGCGCAGCGAGGGATTGCTCAGAGCAGAGAAATGGTAATACAGCTGCCCCTCTGGAGTCAGAGAATGGTGAACGAAGCAAAACTTTATGCAGACGTGCCGCAGTTGGGGATAAATTAGCGAATTACTTGCCGGCGGTAGCGGGCGGAGACGAGACTGGAGGCCCAGAGCCTACAGCCTCCTTCAGCCAGTCAAGGAACTGTACCTCCCTGAACCCCCGAACTGAGCTACTGCCCCGCCTCTCCATGATCTCGACACAATGACCCCAAACTCACGGCCTTCCTGTCGCCATCTTTCACTTCAACAACACCTCCGCCCGCTCCCCGATAGTACTACAACCAACTTCCGCTGGCCAGATCGTTGGAGCGTGGACTCCACGTTGGCCCCGGAACTCCCGCTGCACTCACTCCGATGTTTTTACCTGGTGTCTGGAAGCATTCAAATGACTTATCTCAACAGTTAACCAGGAAAACAGAGGGTTAAAACCTGTTATAACTATTAAGTTGACTCCCCCACTCCCAACTATAACCTCCTCACACTTGACCTACTGCGAAATTATCTTCAGTTAACCCATTCAGTCACGTTACGATATACCTTCAGGGCAGTGAATATTCTGGAACCAGCTGTTACTTCCAGAGGTCGGAAGGACGCTAGTAAACCATCAAAGCTTTACCTCGGGAAGTTAAATTGGTCATGCCCTGCCAAAATGCTTTGGGACTTTTCAGCGTTTAGTTGCCGGAACAAAGCAACTGTTGTTCCAAACAAGCGTGTTTTTTTTTGCTATGAATACTCCAATATTGCCTGTGGGGTTGCTGGATAATATGTCTGTGATGGACCTTACATCGGAAATCAGGCCAAAAAGGTCCTGAGAGTAAATGGAGATTCCAACGGAGAACAGATTTCCTGCCCACATGTATACCAGTGTGTGTTTCGACCGATCGGAATCTTCTACATTCCAGTGCGACCTCTGAGTTGTGCCTCACACACACAAACCACTTTTTTTTTAAAGTTTTTTTTTAACTGGAAGAACATTCCAATTGGAATTTAGGTAAATGTTGCATTATTTCTCCACTAATGCGAAAGTAACGTTGGAAACGACTGGATTTTTTGGAATGGCATAAATGTACTACTGTATGTGGTTTAATGTTAAGACTCATTTCTGACTATATTATGGATCCAGTGTGGAGCTGGAGGAACACAGCAGGCCAGGCAGCATCAGAGGAACAGAGATGGCAAGGTTTAGAGCTGGATGAACACAGCAGGCCAAACAGCATCTTAGGAGCAGGAAAGCTGACGTTTCGGGCCTAGACCCTTCATCAGAAAGCTGATGTCCCTACCCAAAACATCAACTTTCCTGTTCCTCTGATGTGGCTTGGCTTGCTGTGTTCCTCCAGCTCCACACTGTGTTATCTCAGACTCCAATATTGGCAGTTCTTACTATCTCTGCTGAATATATTGCCTGGTTTGGAAATAAAGTGCAAAGTGTTGCAAATTCCAGGTTCAATCCATGCTCAGCCTCTTTATAAATCTATAAGGAGGCATCAGGTTGGCTAAATATCATCAGTGAAAGGAAGTTGAAACAAAAATGCTTCCTCTTGAAGAGACAAAGCTAACATAACCGTATAAAAGAAATGATGTGGAGGTGCTGGCGTTGAACTGGGATGGACAAGAATGTGCTGTCTGAGGGATTGGTGAAGATGGGTACTCTGCAACACTTAAGAGACGTCTGGATGTGCACTTAAAATGCCAGAGCTTAGTAGGCTGTAGGCCAAGTGCAGGTAAATGGGATTCAGATAGTTTGGGTGTTTGTTGGGAGTGTAGACTATGGTGGGCTGAAGGGCCTGTTTCTTCAGTGTATGATTCTATGCCTGTAGTGGATGGGTGTCTCAAATTAGGGGCCATTGTTACAGACGAGGGGAACACTCACTTAAAACTAAGATAGGGATTTTTTTCTTCCAAAAGGTAGCAAATATCTGGAAATCCTGACCCTAGAGAGCTGTGGGAGCTAGATCACTGAAAGCATTTCACAAAGAGGTATTAACATTTTGAAATATCAGGAAGTTGAAGCTATGAGTTAATGGCACAAAAGACGAGTTGAGGTCTGGGATAAACAAACAATGACCTTGTTGAATGGCATGAATGAGGGGCCAAACGACATGTCTTTTTATGTATGTCCTTTTACCCTGTTGATAGAAGAGACATCCAGTTAAAGTGACCATTCTTGTGGTTAAGCCCAGACCCATGGTGAGCTGTTTTGGTCATCACCATTGCAGAACTCATCCTGGGTCTGACCTGAATTAGCTAAAGTGCAATATTGCGCAGCACAGCAGATATGTATGTGCATGTAAATACAGATACATCCTAATTACAGGCAAATAATGTGTCAGAGTGCCAGCAGGAAGATAACAAAGGTTAAAGTATATTCTCCACAAAATGCATCACAATAATTGTGCAGGAGGAGAAATAGTCTTGTAAGTTTATTTTTAATTTGTTATCTCTGGTCATAGATTTTGAAACCAACCCAGACAAGAAGTGAGATATCCTGTAAAAAATCATTCAGCAAACAGAAGAGACTCAGTTGGATTTGGAAAGATCTGTTGGAAATTAGATGGAATTTCATCAATGTAGCTAAGGTTCCCTCTAACACAAAACCTACACAGGTATTGAAAAGCTGAATTAATCAGCCATCTTCCATAAAAAGATTTTAATTTATAAAACATTTTAAAAATATTCTTGCGGTCTCCCAACTGTGCTTATTGATTAACTCCGAGATAAACACAGAAACCAATTACTACACAAACCAGATTCCACAAGTACTAGTGAGATATACAACTACATGATGTACTTTGAGATAGTAAGAACTGCCAATGCTGGATTCAGAGATAACACAGCGTAGAGCTGGAGGAACGAAGTAGGCCAGGCAGCGTAACAGGGGTAGGAAAGATGACATTTTGGGTCGGGAACCTTCTTTGGGTACCGACCCAAAACGTCAACTCTCCTACTCCTCCTGTAGATGGTACATTTTGTTGTGAGATACAGGAAACCAGAAAAACTCAATTTTTTTAAACAGAGAAACTAGGAACAGAAGTAAGCCATTCAGCCCTTTGAGTTTGCTATGCCATTCATTCTTCCTTGAATATATACGGTGTCTTGGCCTCCACAACCTTCTGTGGTAGAGAATCCACAGGTTCGCTACTCTTTGATTGGAGACATTTTTCTTCATCTCCATACTAAATTGTCTCAAGATTTCTTTGATACTGTGTCTCCCAGTTTTTAGACTCCCTAACAAGAGAAAATATCCTCCCTGCATCTAGCTTGACCTGCCATAGAGTCATGGAAAAGTACAGCACAGTAACAGGTCCTTTAGTCCGACTTGTCCGTGCTGACCAGATGTCCTAGATAAATCTGGTCCCATTTGCCAGCATTTGGCCCAGATCTCCCTAAATCCTTCCTATTCATTTAGCCATCCAGATGCCTTTTAAGTGTCGTAATTGTACCAGCCTCCACCACCTCCTCTGGCAGCTCATTTCCATACATGCATCACCCTCTGTGTGAAAATGTCACCCCTTAGGTCCCTTTTAAATCTTTCTCCTGTCACCTTAAACCCATGTCCTCTAGTTTTTGATTCCCCCACCCCAGGGAAAAGACTTTGTCTATTTACCCTATCTATGTCCCTCATGATTTTATAAACCTCTATAAAGTCACCCCTCAGACTTCGAGATTCCAGTGAAAATAGCCCCAGCTATTCAGCCTATAGCTTAAACCCCCCAACTCTGGCGTATGGCTCGTAAATCTTTTCTGAACTCTCAAGTTTCACAACATCCTTCCTGTAGCAGGGTCACCAGAACTGCATGCCATATTCCAAAAGTGGCCGAACCAATACCCTGTACAGTCACAACATGCTCTCCCTACTCGCATGATCAATGCACTGTCCATTAAAGGCAAGCAGACCAAATGCTTTCTTCACTATCCTATCTACTGCAACTCCACTTCCAAGGAACTAGGCCCTGTTAGAATTTTATAGATTCAACGAGATCTACTCTCATCCTTCGAAACTGTAGTGAATACAGGCCCAATGTCGAACCAGTCTCTACTCATAGGACAGTCCTGCCATCCCCAACATCAACCAGATGAAACTCTGCTATACTTCATTTCTGGCAAGTAATTCCTTAGATAGCAAGACCAACCCTGCATGTAATATTTGAAGCATTGGCTCACCAAAGCCCTGTATAACTGCAGTAAAAAATCCTAACTTCTGAACTCAAATCCTCTTACAAAGAAAGCTACTATACATTTACCTTGCTAATTTGTTGCTGAACTCATACTTCTTAAGATATCACATTTAAATTACACTGTTCTTTTCATACCAAATGTGTAATTTCACTTTTAGCCACATCAGGCTGCATCTGCCATGTGTTTGCGCACTCAATCAATTTGTCCAAATCACCTTGAAGTTTCCTTGTATCCTCCTCACAATTTTTGGGGATATGACAGGCTAGTGATATTATTGCTAGACTATTAATCTAGGGACAAAGGTAATGTTTTAGGAATCTGAATTCAAATTCTGCCATGGTAGACTGTGGAATTTGAATTTAATATAAAGCAAGAATTAAGAGTCTCAGTGATGACCATGATGTTATTATTGATTGTCAGGAAAAACACAACCAGAACATTAATATCCTTTAAGGAATGAAACAACTGTCATTACCTGGTCTGGGCTACATGAAACTTGGGACCCTCAACAACATGACCATCTTTTATAAGATAACAAAGTGTGGAGGTGGATGAACACAGCAGGCCAAGCTGCATCTCAGGAGCACAAAAGCTGACGTTTCGGGCCTAGACCCTTCATCAGAGAAGGGGATGGGGAGAGGGAACTGGAATAAATAGGGAGAGAGGGGAGGCGGATCGAAGATGGAGAGAAAAGAAGATAGGTGGAGAGGAGAGTATAGGTGAGGAGGTAGGGAGGGGATAGGTCAGTCCAGGGAAGACAGACAGGTCAAGGAGGCGGGATGAAGTGGTAGGAAGGAAATGGAGGTGTGGCTTGAGGTGGGAGGAAGGGATGGGTGAGAGGAAGAACAGGTTAGGGAAGCGGAGACAGGCTGGGCTGGTTTTGGGATGCAGTGGGGGGATGGGATGAGCTGGGCTGGTTTTGTGATGCAGCGGGGGGACAGGAAGAACTGGGCTGGTTTTGGGATGCAGTAGGGGAAGGGGAGATTTTGAAGCTGGTGAAGTCCACATTGATACCATTGGGCTGCAGGGTTCCCACGCAGAATATGAGTTGCTGTTCTTGCAACCTTCGGGTGGCATCATTGTAGCACTGCAGGAGGCCCATGATGGACATGTCATCTGAGGAATGGGAGGGAGAGTTAAAATGGTTCACGACTGGGAGGTGCAGTTCTTTGTTGCGAAACGAGCGGAGGTGTTCTGCAAAGCGGTCCCCAAGCCTCCGCTTGGTTTCCCCAATGTAGAGGTAGCCGTAGAGGTATCCTACAATGGATACAATATACCACATTGGCAGATGAGCAGGTGAACATCTGCTTGATATGAAAGGTCATCTTGGAGCCTGGGATAGGGGTGAGGGAGGAGGTGTGGGGGCAAGTGTAGCACTTCCTGCGGTTGCAGGGGAAGGTGCTGGGTGTGGTGGGGTTGGGGGGCAGTGTGGAGCGGACAAGTGAGTCACAGAGAGAGTGGTCTCTCCGGAAGGCAGACAAGGGTGGGGATGGAAAAATGGCTTGGGTGGTGGGTCAGATTGTAGATGGCGGAAGTGTCGGAAGATGATGCATTGTATCTGGAGGTTGGTGGGGTGATATGTGAGAACGATGGGGATCCTCTGGGGGGGGTTGTGGCAGGGGCGGGGTGTGAGGGATGTGTTGCAGGAAATGCGGGAGACACAGTCAAGGGCGTTCTCGACCACTGCAGGGGGAAAGTTGCGGTCCTTGAAGAACTTGGACATCTGGGATGTGCGGGAGTGGAATGCCTCATTGTGGGAGCAGATGCGGCGGAGGTGGAGGAATTGGGAATATGGGATGGAATTTTTGCAGGAGGGCGGGTCGGAGAAGGTGTATTCTAGGTAGCTGTGGGAGTTGGTGGGCTTGAAATGGACATCAGTTTCTAGCTGGTTGCCTGAGATGGAGACAGAGAGGTCCAGGAAGGTGAGGGATGTGTTGGAGATGGCCCAGGTGAACTTGAGGTTGGGGTGGAAGGTGTTGGTGAAGTGGATGAACTGTTCGAGCTCCACTGGGGAGCAAGAGGCAGCGCCGATACAGTCATCAATGTATTGGAGGAAGAGGTTGGGTTTGGGGCCTGTGTAGGTGCGGAAGAAGGACTGTTCCACGTAACCTATAAAGAGACAGGCATAGCTTGAGCCCATGCGGGTGCCCATGGCCACCCCCTTTGTCTGTAGGAAGTGGGAGGAATCGAAAGAGAAGTTGTTGAGGGTGAGGACGGGCTCGGCTAGGCGGATGAGGGTATCGGTGGAGGGGGATTGGTCGGGCCTGCGGGACAGGAAGAAGCGGAGGGCCTTGAGGACATCTGCATGAGGAATACAGGTGTATAGGGGGACTGTACGTCCATGGTGAAAATGAGGTGTTGGAGGCCAGGGAATTGGAAGTCCTGGAGGAGGTGAAGGGCATGGGTGGTGTCACAGATGTAAGTAGGGAGTTCCTGGACCAAAGGGGAGAAAATGGAGTCCAGATAAGTGGAGATGAGTTCGGTGGGGCAGGAACAGACTGATACAATGGCTCAACCAGGGCAGGCGGGTTTGTGGATTTTGGGAAGGAGATAGAAACGGGCTGCGTGGCATTGGGGAACAATCAGGTTGGAGGCTGTGGGTGGGAGGTCCCCTGAGGTGATGAGGTCGTGCATCGTGTAGGAGATGATGGTTTGGTGCTCAGGGGTTGGGTCATGATCAAGGGGGCGGTAGGAGGAGGTGTCAGAGAGTTGGCATTTGGCTTCGGCGATGTAGAGGTCAGTGCGCCATACTACCACTGCGCCACCCTTGTCTGCAGGTTTGATGGTGAGGTTGGAGTTGGAGCGGAAGGAGCAGGGGGCTGCCTGTTCTGTGGGGGAGAGGTTGGAGTGGGTGAGAGGGGTCGAGAGGTTGAGGCATTTGATGTCTCGACGGCAGTTGGAGATGAAGAGGTCAAGGGAGGGTAGGAGGCCTAGGGGTGGTGTCCAGGAAGAGGACTTGTGTTGGAGGCGGGTGAAGGGGTCTGTGGAGGGAGGGTTAGGCTATCTTTTAACTGCCTTCTGAGCAGTAACTATTGGCCTAAGCAGAGATGTCCACATTTTGTGAATGGATATTTTTTAAAAAGTCATCCAATTTTGTGTCATCAGCAAATGTTGAAATGTTGCATTTGATCCCTCATCCAGGTAGGTCATTTTTATATTTCATGAAGCCATGCACTGATAGTTGCGGTACTCCCACAAGTCACTACCTGCAACTCAGCAAAAGATGCATTTTTCACACTCCTTGTTTCCTGTCTGTAAGCTAATTCTCGATCCGTGCTGCTGTAATACCCACTAATCCATGTGCTTTAAATTTGCCCACTAACCTCTTATTTGTGACTTTATCAAAAAATCTGCTGAAAATCCAAATATGCCAGATCCGTTGAGTCCTGCCATCTATTTTAAATTGGCAAAAGAATTCTGGCAGTTTTGTAAAGCATGATTTGCCTTTCATAAACACATGCTGTTTTTGTCCAATGCTGTTAAGGGTTTTGAAATATTTCACAAAACAAACAGAAATTGCTGGAAAAGCTCAGCATGTCTGGTAGCATCTGCGAAGAGAAAGCAGAATTAACATCGAGTACAGTGACCCTTCTTAAGAACTGATTGTAGCTGCCAAAGTTTCATAGAAATCCTAAAGAACCGATGGGAGGAGGGGGAAGGAATAAATGATAGGTGGAGATGGAGCCCAGAGAGAGAACAAAACAGATGCACAGTCAAAAGGAATCGGTAAAGCTTTGTCTGGAAGTATGAATAACTGCTAATTGGGACCATTTCCAAATATTCTTTTATCACACCTTTAATGATGGACTGTGGCACTTTCTCCAAGACTGATCGTAGGTGATGCGGCCCACAATCATTTATTTTTTTATTGTGGGTTACATTTGTTATCCTTCAAATTGTAGGAACTGTTTGAGAGTTGATAGAATTTTGAAAGATGACCAACAGTGCATCCAATATTCCAAAGCCACTTCCATCAGCACCCTAGGGATGCAGATCATGGTGATTTGTCAAGTTTTAACTCCATCAATTTCCTCAGTACCATTTTTCTATGATTATTAATTTACTTCAATCCCACCCTCACACTCAACCCTTAGTTCTCAAATGTTTCTGGGAGATTTACTTGTACTCTTTTAGTTGAAGACAGAATCAAAGTTCAATTCTTCTGCAATTCCTCTATTTCTCATTATAATTTATCTGGCTACTGACTGAAATGGATCTATCTAAGTTTAGATTAGTCTTTAATAATCTTTTCTTCTTCACATATTTATAAAAGTTTGACAGTCAGCTTCTATGTTATCTGCAACTTTACTGTAATACTCTATTTTCCTCCACTTGATTAATCTTTTAGAACATAGAACAGTACGTCACAGTACAGACCCTTTGGCCCACAATGTTGTGCCGATCTATTATCCCACTCTAAGATCAAACCAAACTGCATACACTTCATTTTACTATCATCCATGTGTCAATCCAAGAGTCACTTCAATGTCGCTAATGTATCTGACTACCACCGCTGGAAGTGCATTCCACACGCCCACCACTCTCTGTGTGAAGAACCTACCTCTGAAATTTCCCTATGCCTTCCTCCAATCACCTTAAAATTATGTCCCCTTGTGATAGCCATTCCATCCTGGGAAAAAGTCTCTGTCTATCCACTCTATCTATGCCTCCCATCATCTGGTACGTTTTGTTTAAACAGGCAATCCTCAGTTGAGGAAGAAAGTGGACATTTCAGTGGCTCGTTTGTTGAAGTTGGCCTCATTGGAGCATATGCAATGGAGATGGAGGAGCTGAGAGAATGGAATGGAGTCTTTACAGGAAGCAGGGTACAAGGATGTATAGAAGATAACAAAGTGTGGGGCTGGATGAACACAGCAGGCCAAGCAGCATCTTAGGAGCACAAAAGCTGATATTTCGGGCCTAGACCCTTCATCAGACATGTATAGTCCAGATAACTGTGGTAGCGAATGGGTTTAGCCCACTTTTGCTGAATTCCAAAATGCCCAGAATCCTCAGATGTCCTGCTTTTGCTTCATCTTTATATGTTACCCCATTAGATCTCAAGCTATCCCTAATTTCTTTTCTAAGACATTGCTGACCCACTGTTGCTTTCTTATTTTTGCATCAGACAGGAATGAATAATTCTTGTAATAAATGCACACTTCCTTTAAATATGAAGCAATGCCTATTCATCAAAAGCCCCTTCTATAAGGTTCGCCAGTCCATCCCTTTGTTTAGATTCAGGACCTTAGTTTCCAATTCACTACATCATTCTCAATCTCAAAGAGTTCTGTCATATTATGATCACTCTTCTCCAAGGGGCTCCATACAACAAGTTTGTCTAATAATCCACCTTCATCTCATGGTACCATGGCTACTGTTGGTTCCTGAATGCATTGACCTAAGAAAAAAATCATATATATACTTCAGGAAATCCCCCTCCACAATATCATTGCTGGTTTTATTTATGCAATCTATATATATTAAAGTCACCTATTATTACAATTGTAACCCTATTGAATGCATCTCTGATTTCTTGTTTAATGCCTTCCCTTATTTCTCAACTATTGTTTACGGCCTACAGACAAGTCCTAACAATTTCTGCCTCTTGGTATTTTGGATCTTCACCCATAAAGATTCTACAGCATAATTTTCTGAGCTAAAGTCTTTTGTCATTATTCCCTTGATAGTTCCTTTGTTTAAAATGCTATCTTACCTCCTTCCTAAATAATAATAAGCACCCATGGATGTTCAGTTGCCATCCTTGGTCACCCTGCAGCCATGTCTGTATAATTGCTACCGTATTCTATCTTTCACTGCTAATTCACCCACCTTATTGTGAATGCTTTGTGTATTAAAACACAGTTCAAGAAAGAGTAGAAGGAGGCATTACTAACTCCAGCCTAGCCAGTTTAATATTAGAGCTGGCTAACTTGTTCAAGAATAATAACTCAGGGTTAAATGTGACTGGTCGCCATCCCACCCGATTAAATGCCCCCTCCTCCAAACTTGCCAGTGGGAAGAGGTCAGAAAATACTGTCTGTTAAAAGTCCAGTTAACAAAGCAGATAGGACCTCGGTCACAAGTTCCTCTCTTTCTCCACACTCTTGGGACTGGGCTGCAGTGTTCCTCTGCCCCACCAAATGTGTTTTAGCAAGGAGCGGACAGGAACCCAAAACATGACAGATGTCTAACCCAACTTTTCCACCACCTTGTCACCAGCTCCTATAAAACACTAAGTGGATGGAGGTTAAAATCAATCACCCGCTCATCATTTTTAAAGAAATAATGCACTTGATTCATTCTTGAAGCACACTCGGGAAGTAGTTGTCTTCACACTAAGAAGGAGCTTATTTAGCCTCTCCAAATATGCTGTTGTTCTGGCTCTGACTATCACCATTGGGCAGCATGGTGGCTCAGTGGTTAACACTGCTGCCTCACAGCACCAGTGACCCTTGGGTCACTGACTTGGGTCACAAATTCACCCTTGGGTGACTGTCTGTAAGGAATCATAGAATCCCTGCAGTGTGAAACAGGCCTTTCAACCCAACAAGTCCACACCAACACTCACAGCACCCCACCCAGACCCATTCCCCTATAACCCACCTAATCTACACATTTTATTAATGACTTGGATGAGGGGATTGAAGGATGGGTCAGCAAGTTTGCAGACGACACAAAGGTCGGAGGTGTCGTTGACAGTGTAGAGGGCTGTTGTAGGCTGCAGCGGGACATTGACAGGATGCAGAGATGGGCTGAGAGGTGGCAGATGGAGTTCAACCTGGATAAATGCGAGGTGATGCATTTTGGAAGGTCGAATTTGAAAGCTGAGTACAGGATTAAGGATAGGATTCTTGGCAGCGTGGAGGAACAGAGGGATCTTGGTGTGCAGATACATAGATCCCTTAAAATGGCCACCCAAGTGGACAGGGTTGTTAAGAAAGCATATGGTGTTTTGGCTTTCATTAACAGGGGGATTGAGTTTAAGAGTCGTGAGATCTTGTTGCAGCTCTATAAAACTTTGGTTAGACCGCACTTGGAATACTGCGTCCAGTTCTGGGCGCCCTATTATAGGAAAGATGTGGATGCTTTGGAGAGGGTTCAGAGGAGGTTTACCAGGATGCTGCCTGGACTGGAGGGCTTATCTTATGAAGAGAGGTTGACTGAGCTCGGTCTCTTTTCATTGGAGAAAAGGAGGAGGAGAGGGGACCTAATTGAGGTATACAAGATAATGAGAGGCATAGATAGAGTTGATAGCCAGAGACTATTTCCCAGGGCAGAAATGGCTAGCACGAGGGGTCATAGTTTTAAGCTGGTTGGTGGAAAGTATCGAGGGGATGTCAGAGGCAGGTTCTTTACGCAGAGAGTTGTGAGAGCATGGAATGCGTTGCCAGCAGCAGTTGTGGAAGCAAGGCATTGGGGTCATTTAAGAGACTGCTGGACATGTATATGGTCACAGAAATTTGAGGGTGCGTACATGAGGATCAATGGTCGGCACAACATTGTGGGCTGAAGGGCCTGTTCTGTGCTGTACTGTTCTATGTTCTATAATGGGAACTACAGATGCTGGAGAATCCAAGATAATAAAATGTGAGGGTGGATGAACACAGCAGGCCCAGCAGCATCTCAGGAGCACAAAAGCTGATGTTTCGGGCCTAGACCCTTCATCAGAGATGTCAAAGGTAGGTTCTTTACTCAGAGAGTATTAAGGGCATGAAATGCCCTGCCTGCAACTGTAGTAGATTCGCCAATTTTAAGGGCATTTAAATGGCCATTGGATAAACATATGGATAGTAATGGAATAGTGTAGGTTAGATGGGCTTCAGTTTGGTTTCACAGGTCGGCGCAACATTGAGGGCTGAAGGGCCTGTACTGCGCTGTGATGTTCTATGTTCTATGTTGAAGTGTGCTACCAAAGTAAGGACACCCATGAATCAGTCTGGTAAGCAAACTAATTGAGCTTTTAAATCTCAAGCAATTTTAAACATAATTACTTGGCTCGGTGTATTGAGTTTTTAGGGGATGGATGTTGATTTATAATTGAAGAGCTCATCGCCCACCCACGTAATGTGCATGGGAATAGGGCTATCAAACAGCACTTCTCTAGTTTTATTTCCAGATTTCCAATCCCTTGCTGTTCAAGTGGAACTGGATACTTGCAAGATGCTGACACATTCTTAAAACTTTGCAGTGAGGTTTAGGATTGCAGCCTTAGTTATCCCTGCATCCAGCATTTGCTCCATGTGGATAAACAGTGTTGGAAGGTGATTCTTCCTGAAGGTGCTAAATGTTTAGTTTTTTAAGCTGCCACATTTGTGCTGCTTAGATAAACGTTGAAACTCATTTCAATTTACAAAAAGCTAAATGGAATATCAGTACACCAGGCCTAATTGGACAGGTGTAAAACCTTATTTAATATGTATAATACATTTCAAAAGGGTTTGGGGTGGGCATTTGTCATTGTTCTTAGTTCTTTCAGATCTCCAGTTTGTACTGTTTAGCCAAGTGAAATATACCACAACACTGGATCCAGCTGGACAGGTGCTGAACCTTATTTCATATATAAAATATTTCAACAGGGTTTGGAGTGGGCAATGTCATTCTTCTTAGTTTTCTTTCAGATCTCCGGTCTTTGCTACTTCATACGGATCAACTATGAATTCCTCAATACAGGTTCAAATTTCATAATTAAAAACTTTAAGTGAGTTGAGTGGGGGCACAATATTGTTTTTAATTTCTTTCAGGTCTCAAGCTGGTTGGACACAACACAAACCACACACAAGTGCTCGATTTCTACTACTTTAAAAAAGGGTTTTGTGTAGGCAATGGCACTCTCAGTTTTTTCAGATCTTCAGTGTTTGTTTCTGACATGAAACTGATGCAAAGATGCTCTTTCTCATTTGAAAATTCAAGTCATGTTTAGGATTAAAAACCACATGCTTAGCTTTTAAATACTAAGTCTACTGCTTAGACTTGGATGTACCTGTATTTGGGTTCAACATCTCATTCCCATTCAAACCATCTCAGAAAAGTTTCCCACTAAGGGTGGGGAGCACTATTATTCTTAATTTTTCAGGTTCCAAGTCCTCGCTGAAGTGAAAATACTATGGACAGTCTTCAACAGGTGCTAATTTCATAATTAAAAGAAAAAGTTCAGTGGGTTCTCTTAGGATGGACAAATGGCTTATGTTTTACTTTTTAGATCCCTGAATCCTGAAGCTCCAGTTCAGTATCTTAAAAGTAATTCTCCATGATCTCAAGTACCTTTGTACAACGATGTATCAGTAAGCTGCTATTGTGTGAGCATATTGCATATGAATTAGGTAGTATTCTCGTGTCGGCATTCTGTATCTTGTGCTAATGAGGCTGTCATTTAGGCTCATCTTAGTATTCTGCTCACCATGACCTGTAGCATTTTTATTTGAAGAGCTGTGCTGTGTTGTGGTGTTTGTTTCCGTTCAATTTATTTAGGACATGGAGTTTTCTCCCGTGTTTGCGTATGTTTCCTCCCAAAGTCCAGAGAGGTACAGGCTAAGTGGATTGGCCATGCTAAATTGCCAATAGTGTTCAGAGATGTGTAGATTAGGGGGTAACAGGGGGATGGGTCTGGGTGGAATGCTATGAGGGTCAGTGTGGACTTGTTGGGCCACAAGACTTGTCCCCACACTGTAGGGATTCTATGATATGATTAATTTACATGGAGCTTCATGGTAGAAAACGGTAGCATGCCACGGTGGCAATATTCAGATTGGTTGGGGTTGCACAATTAGTTTCTATTTTTGTCCTTGCAAAACTAATTTGTATTTTAATTCAGCTCAAACAATGTGATATGGGATAGATAACAAGAAAAGCATTAAGCAATATGACCAGGAAGCAGGGTAGAGAACAAAGTGACCAATAATATGCAGTCAGGATAAGCTGCATGCCGATACATTGATTAGATTTATACATGGAACTCCTATTCTTTTGAAACACTGTGGACACTAGAAGCTGCAAAACAAAGTCTCCATGATGATCAGAGATAATGGGAACTGCAGATGTTGGAGAATCCGAGATTGGGGCGGCACTTTGGCTCAGTGGTTAGCACTGCAGCCTCACAGCACCAGGGACCCAGGTTCAATTCCAGCCTCGGGTGACTGTGTGGAGTTTGCACATTCTCCCCGTGTCTGCGTGGGTTTCCTCCGGGTGCTCCGGTTTCCTCCCACAGTCCAAAGATGTGCAGACCAGGTGGATCGGCCAAGTTAAATTGCCCATAGTGTTCAGGGGTGTGGGGGTTATGGGACGGTGGGTCTGGGTGGGAGGCTCCAAGAGGTGGTGTGGACTTGTTGGGTCAAAGGGCCTGTTTCCACACTGTACGGAATCTAATCATAACAAAGTGTGGAGCTGGATGAACACAGCAGGCCAAGCAGCATCTTAGGAGCAAAAAAGCTGATGTTTCGGGCCTAGACCCTCTACTTGATGAAGAGTCTAGGCCCGAAACATCAGCTTTTGTGCTCCTAAGATGCTGCTTGGCCTGCTGTGTTCATCCAGCTCCATACTTTGTTATCTCCATGATGATATCCAAGCTTTGCAAGTTCATGTGGAGACCATTCAGCTGGTGCATTCTGACCTTTTAAGTCCTGATGTATGGAAAATTCATGAACAGCATTAACCTTGAAGCCAATGACAATAGATTTTTATTTATTCCTACCAGTCACATTTCATTTGATTGAAGGAATCAACTCACAAATTGGATAGTTATTGCAAACTGCAGTAGGAAATGGTGATACCTTGTAAACCAAAATCAGAGTTATCAGTCTGTTCATGATTATGGACTAAATTTTAAGATTTATACTCTGCAGTTCTCCTTATGTCATGAAAAATACACAATAATACAGAAATACAGAGAGGTTCAGGCAGTTTAATTGGTCCGGGCGGAAGTTAGGAATAACCAGATCATAAAACACTGGTAGGAGTAGTTTACTGGGCCTATATTCTCCATAGTTTTGAAGTATGATTGGCAATGTTTCTTCTAAGCTGTGTTGTGGTGCTCTCAGTTTCAGCTCATGCCATTTGGTGTCCCGGTGCATTGACTTCTGGTTTTGAAAGTTGATGTCATGCACAGATCTTGGAGTTACATGCACAACACCAGAAAAAAAATCAAGGAAGTATTGGTGATAGTAGGAACTGCCGGTGCTGGAGAATCGAAGAACACAGCAGGCCAAGCAGTATCAGAAGAGCAGGAAAGCTGACGTTTCGGGTCTGGACCCTTCTTCAGGAATGGGGGAGGGGAATGGAATTCTGAAATAAACAGAGAGAGGGAGGAGGCGGATGGAAGATGGATAAAGGAGCACATAGGTGGAGAGAAGACGGGCAGGTCAAGGAAGTGGGTATGAAGCCAGAAAGGGTGATTGTAGGGGGACTGGGATCAGGGTTGGACAGTCCAGGGAAGACGGACAGGTCAAGGAGACGGGAATGAGGCTGGTGGGGAGGAGGTAGGGGTGGGGGTTGAGATGGTAGGAGTGGATAGGTAGGACAAAGGATGGACAGGTTAGGGAGGCGGGGATGAGCTGGGCTGGTTTTGGGATGCAGTTGGGGTCAGGGAGATTTTGAAGCTTGTGAAGTCCACATTGAGACCATTGGGCTACAGGGTTCCCAAGTGAAATATGAGGTGCTGTTCCTGCAATCTTTGGGTAGCATCATTGTGGGACTGGAGGAGGCCCAGAATGGACATGGCGTCCAAGGAGTGGGAGGGGGAGTTGAAGTGGTTCATGACTGGGAGGTGCAGCTGTTTGTCATGAACCCAAAGATAGGTGTTCCACAAAGCAGTCTCGAAGCCTCTGCTTGGTCCCCCAACGTAGAGAAGGCTGCATCAGGAACAGCGGATACAGTATACCACATTAGCAGATGTGCAGGTGAACATCTGTTTGATGTGGAAGCTTTTCTTGTGGCCTGGAATGAGGGTGAGGGGGGAGGTGTAGGGGCAGGTGTAGCACTTCCTGCGGTTGCAGGGTAAAGTGCCAGGGATCGTTGGGCTGGTGGAGATGGTGGAGCGGACACAGGAGTCACGGAGAGAGTGGTCCCTCCAGAAGACAGATAAGAGTGGGGAAGGAAAATTGCCTTTGGTAGTGGGGTCAAATTGCAGGTGGCGGAAGTGCCGGAGGATGATGCGTTGGATCTGGAGGTTGATGCGGTGGGACGTGAGGACGGGGGGAATTCTGTTTTTGTTATTGCGGGGAGGGGGTGTGATGGACAAGTTATGGGAAACGTGAGAGATGCGGTCGAGCTCATTTTTCAAGGACTGCATTCCCCTCCACGGTGGTCAAAAGTGCCCTTGACAGCATCTCTCGCATTTCTGAAGAATGGTCTCGACCCAAAATGTCAACTTTCCTGCTCCTCTGATGCTGCTTGGCCTGCTGTGTTCATCCAGCTTCACACCGTGTTATCTCTGATCCTGTCTTGCGTCTACTTGAGTAGAAAACATCAATTGAAAGTGGAATAATTAGAAACAACAACTTCAGAAGCAATATTTTACAAGATCACTTCTTGGGTTGTCGGAAGAAAGGCATTAACCATTGTGATGGGCCAATGCAGTCACTGTGATGGATGGCATGGATATTGTACAGGATCACACTCCTAAGGCTGTGATAATGGGAACTGCAGATGCTGGAGAATCCAAGATAATAAAATGTGAGGCTGGATGAACACAGCAGGCCCAGCAGCATCTCAGGAGCACAAAAGCTGACGTTTCGGGCCTAGACCCTTCATCAGAGAGGGGGATGGGGTGAGGGTTCTGGAATAAATAGGGAGAGAGGGGGAGGCGGACCGAAGATAGAGAGAAAAGAAGATAGGTGGGGAGGAGAGTATAGGTGGGGAGGTAGGGAGGGGATAGGTCAGTCCAGGGAAGATGGACAGGTCAAGGAGGTGGGATGAGGTTAGTAGGTAGGAGATGGAGGTGCGGCTTGGGGTGGGAGGAAGGGATGGGTGAGAGGAAGAACAGGTTAGGGAGGCAGAGACAGGTTGGACTGGTTTTGGGATGCAGTGGGTGGAGGGGAAGAGCTGGGCTGGTTGTGTGGTGCAGTGGGGGGAGGGGATGAACTGGGCTGGTTTTGGGATGCGGTGGGGGAAGGGGAGATTTTGAAGCTGGTGAAGTCCACATTGATACCATTGGGCTGCAGGGTTCCCAAGCGGAATATGAGTTGCTGTTCCTGCAACCTTCGGGTGGCATCATTGTGGCACTGCAGGAGGCCCATGATGGACATGTCATCTAAAGAATGGGAGGGGGAGTGGAAATGGTTTGCGACTGGGAGGTGCAGTTGTTTATTGCGAACCGAGCGGAGGTGTTCTGCAAAGCGGTCCCCAAGCCTCCGCTTGGTTTCCCCAATGTGGAGGAAGCCACACCGGGTACAGTGGATGCAGTATACCACATTAAGCAGATGGTCACCTGCACATCTGCCAGTGTAGAAAGTCATCTTGGGGCCTGGGATAGGGGTGAGGCAGTAGGTGTGGGGGCAAGTGTAGCATTTCCTGCGGTTGCAGGGGAAGGTGCCGGGTGTGGTGGGGTTGGAGGGCAGTGTGGAGCGAACAAGGGAGTCACGGAGAGAGTGGTCTCTCTGGAAAGCAGACAGGGGTGGGGATGGAAAAATGTCTTGGGTGGTGGGGTCGGATTGTAGATGGCGGAAGTATCGGAGGATGATGATGAAGAGTCATCTAGACTTGAAATGTTAGCTTGCTGTCTCTCCATGGATGTTATCTGATCCACTGTGATCTCCAGCATTTGTTGTTTTCAGTGAAGATCCCAGCATCCACGGTAATTTGCTCCTGACTTCATCTCAATCTTTAGTAATGTTATTGGTGTATTGCTTGAATTCAGAGGTTGTGAGAGGAGTGTTGAATCGACTTAAGGATAATGGGATAATAGAGACGGGACTTGTGTAAGCCCTCAGAAATTTCGAGCAAGAATCAATAAGCCTTAGGAGTTATTGATTCTTGCTCGAAATTTCTGAGGGCTTACACAAGTCCCGTCTCTATTATCCCATTATCCTTAAGTCGATTCAACACTCTTCTCACAACCTCTGAATTCAAGCAATACACCAATAACATTACTTAAGATTGAGATGAAGTCAGGAGCAAATTACCGTGGATGCTGGGATCTTCATTGAAAACAACAAATGCTGGAGATCACAGTGGGTCAGATAACATCCATGGAGAGACAGCAAGCTAACATTTCAAGTCTAGATGACTCTTCATCAAAACTGAAGTGAAGTGTGAAGGGAACAGCATTTATATTATAGTTTGGTGGGTGGGGGTGTGGAGGTAGGAGGTGTAGAGTGCTGACGGAGAAAAGATGTTGATAGTTCAGATTATGTGACTGGAATGTAAG
The DNA here is from genome assembly GCF_030684315.1 of Stegostoma tigrinum. Lineage (NCBI taxonomy): Eukaryota > Metazoa > Chordata > Chondrichthyes > Orectolobiformes > Stegostomatidae > Stegostoma > Stegostoma tigrinum. The sequence goes on along the minus strand of NC_081358.1, from coordinate 64,013,969 downwards.
AATGGCAGAACAATGGTGTGTCTCCTGCCAGACTTGAAAGGACAGACAGTCCCACTAGGATGGGAGAGGGGAGATAGGACATGAAAACAGAATGTAACAAGCTAAAAGAAAAGGAGGAAATGGGAAGTTTTAGTTGCAAAAATAATGGAGATGTTAATGCTGTTTATAATGACTTACACGTAAGTGTGCAGCAATTTGAAGTGAGGACCAGTTGAACATGTGCATCTTATTGCAAATTGTCGAAAAGTAAGTTGTGCGGGTTGTGTCACTCCACTGCTACCTTTGTGCAAATGGCATTTAGCTATTCTATTCACTTTGACCTGCAGCAAACGAATTCTCCAGTTCGCTCTGGGAATGGTGAGAAAGATAAGTAATTTGAATGAGAATGGACCATTTTCTCTTGTGCTATTATCAGGTTACACACCCAGCAACACTGGAGCATAGGAGGTCGACGAGTGACCTTATAGAGGTTTATAAACTCATGAGGGGCATAGATAAGGTGAATAGCAAAGGTCTTTTCTCTACAGTTGAGCAGTTCAAACTAGAGGGCATAATTGTAAGATGAGAGAAGGAAGATTTGAAAGGGACCTGCGGGGCAGTGTTTTCACACAGAGAATGGTTTGTATATGCAATGAACTGCCAGAGGATGTGTTGGAGGCAGGCACAGTTGCAACATTTAAAGATATTTGGACAGGTACATGAAAATGCAAGGTTCATAAGGATATGGGCTAAATGCAGGCAAATGAGCCTAGTTTAGTTTGGGAAACTTGGTCAGCATGGCCAAGTTCGACTGAAAGGTCTGTTTCCACACTGTATGACTCTATGGTTCCATAACTTGAAGATTAAAGTCACCCATAATTATGGCTCTACTCTTTTTATGTGCTCCTTTTATTTGTTGATTTATAGCCTTTCCTTCGGTGTACCTACTGTTTATGGGGTCTGTACACTACTTCTACCAATGTTTCTTTCCTTTGCTGCTTTTTCATCTATGTGCAAATGGACTCAACACCATCTGAGCCTAGATCACCTCTCACTTCCTAATTTCATTTATTATTAACAGTGCTATCCCACCACCTCTTCGTTCCCTTCTATTTCTTGAGCCCTTTTTTTTATCTCCTTGTAATTATGTTCATGTTATGTTTATGAAACCATATTAATTTATCTTGATTTCACCATCAGTTTGCGTATTCTATTCCAAATTATACGTTAAGGTACAAAGCCTTTAAGTTTCTTCTTTTATCAAATTTCCTTGCATTGTTATCATTCCCTTGATATGATATGACATTCACACATTCTGTCCTTTCCTTTTATTTTCAGGCAACAATCTGTTATGAAATTGTGTAAAGTGTGTTGTCCCTTTAAGAAATAAAATGTTTTTCTAAGCTAAGAAATTTACACAGAAATGTCCGTATGTAGCTGAAGATGTACTAAATGGAAGCATGTGTCGATTGACTGTGTGATTGGAAACCTTAGGCTTGTTTTGATATTTTGGCAATGAGTTGGAATCATCCAATTAATTTAAAACAAGCACTTAGCGATTGAAAGCCAATTGAATTTAAATCTGATGCGTTTGACAACCTCGGACCAACGCTATTGTAAGAAAATTGATATGTCATCCAAGGTATATAAGGAAGGGATTTTTGAAAATCAGGGTGAGAGCGAGCCGCCATCTGAGAAGTAAGCACCTAGCTCTCATAAGAAATCACTGAGCTCTCTAAGAAATCACAAGCCTATCCATAAAAGGTACCACCATGGCACTTCTAGGTAAGAGTCTTCACTAAGAAAAGATACCTGACAGCAGAATCAGTGAAAGAAAGGTATTTGTGGCGTGAGATCAACAGAAGGCAGAGTGTTCCAGAGGACACATTCTGTGCGAAGTTGAAGAGATTAAGTTTTAATTTATTGTTGTCTTGTTAACTGGATTTATATGAGTGGGAGTGATAATGGGAACTGCAGATGCTGGAGAATCCAAGATAATAAAATGTGAGGCTGGATGAACACAGCAGGCCCAGCAGCATCTCAGGAGCACAAAAGCTGACGTTTTGGGCCTAGACCCATCAGAGAGTGGGATGGGGTGAGGGTTCTGGAATAAATAGGGAGAGAGGAGGAGGCGGACCGAAGATGGAGAGAAAAGAAGATAGGTGGAGAGGAGAGTATAGGTGGGGAGGTAGGGAGGGGATAGGTCAGTCCAGGGAAGATGGGCAGGTCAAGGAGGCGGGATGAGGTTAGTAGGTAGGAGATGGAGGTGCGGCTTGGGGTAGGAGGAAGGGATGCGTGAGAGGAAGAACAGGTTAGGGAGGCAGAGACAGGTTGGAGTGGTTTTGGGATGCAGTGGGTGGAGGGGAAGAGCTGGGCTGGTTGTGTGGCGCAGTGGGGGGAGGGGACGAACTGGGCTGGTTTTGGGATGCGGTGGGGGAAGAGGAGATTTTGAAGCTGGTGAAGTCCACATTGATACCATTGTGCTGCAGTGTTCCCAAGCGGAATATGAGTTGCTGTTCCTGCAACCTTCGGGTGGCATCATTGTGGCACTGCAGGAGGCCCATGATGGACGTGTCATCAAAGAATGGGAGGGGGAGTGGAAATGGTTTGCGACTGGGAGGTGCAGTTGTTTATTGCGAACCGAGCGGAGGTGTTCAGTCCCAGTTCATCCCCTCCCCCCACTGCACCACACAACCAGCCCAGCTCTTCCCCTCCACCCACTGCATCCCAACACCTGGGCTATCTCCAGCACATCCCTCACCTTCCTGGATCTCTCAGTCTCCATCTCAGGCAACCAGCTTGTAACTGATGTCCATTTCAAGCCCACCGACTCCCACAGCTACCTAGAATACACCTCCTCCCACCCACCCTCCTGCAAAAATTCCATCCCCTATTCCCAATTCCTCCGCCTCCGCCGCATCTGCTCCCACGATGAGGCATTCCACTCCCGCACATCCCAGATGTCCAAGTTCTTCAAGGACCGCAACTTTCCCCCCACAGTGGTCAAGAACGCCCTTGGCCGCGTCTCCCGCATTTCCCGCAACACATCCCTCACACCCAGCCCCCGCCACAACCACCCAAAGAGGATCCCCCTCGTTCTCAAACACCACCCCACCAACCTCCGGATACAACGCATCATCCTCCGACACTTCCACCATCTACAATCCGACCCCACCACCCAAGACATTTTTCCATCCCCACCCCTGTCTGCTTTCCGGAGAGACCACTCTCTCCGTGACTCCCTTGTTCACTCCACACTGCCCTCCAACCCCACCACACCCGGCACCTTCCCCTGCAACCGCAGGAAATGCTACACTTGCCCCCACACCTCCTCCCTCACCCCTATCCCAGGCCTCAAGATGACTTTCCACATTAAGCAGAGGTTCACCTGCACATCTGCCAATGTGGTATACTGCATCCGGTGTGGCTACCTCTACATTGGGGAAACCAAGCGGACGCTTGGGGACCGCTTTGCAGAACACCTCCGCTCGGTTCGCAATAAACAACTGCACCTCCCAGTCGCAAACCATTTCCACTCCCCCTCCCATTCTTTAGATGACATGTCCATCATGGGCCTCCTGCAGTGCCACAATGATGCCACCCGAAGGTTGCAGGAACAGCAACTCATATTCCGCTTGGGAACCCTGTAGCCCAATGGTATCAATGTGGACTTCACCAGCTTCAAAATCTCCCCTTCCCCCACCGCATCCCAAAACCAGCCCAGTTCATCCCCTCCCCCAACTGCACCACACAACCAGCCCAGCTCTTCCCCTCCACCCACTGCATCCCAAAACCAGTCCAACCTGTCTCTGCCTCCCTAACCTGTTCTTCCTCTCACCCATCCCTTCCTCCCACCCCAAGCCGCACCTCCATCTCCTACCTACTAACCTCATCCCACCTCCTTGACCTGTCCATCTTCCCTGGACTGACCTATCCCCTCCCTACCTCCCCACCTATACTCTCCTCTCCACCTATCTTCTTTTCTCTCCATCTTCGGTCCGCCTTCCCCTCTCTCCCTGTTTATTCCAGAACCCTCACCCCATCCCCCTCTCTGATGAAGGGTCTAGGCCCGAAACGTCAGCTTTTGTGCTCCAGAGATGCTGCTGGGCCTGCTGTGTTCATCCAGCCTCACATTTTATTATCTTATATGAGTGGGACTTGTGTTTGTTTGAACAGCTTTCAAGTAGAATTTTATTCAGTTAGGGAATAGTTAGTACTTAGAACATAGAACATAGAACAGTACAGCACAGAACAGGCCCTTCAGCCCACAATGTTGTGCCGACCATTGATCCTCATGTAAGCACCCTCAAATTTCTGTGACCATATACATGTCCAGCAGTCTCTTAAATGACCCCAATGACCTTGCTTCCACAACTGCTGCTGGCAACGCATTCCATGCTCTCACAACTCTCTGCGTAAAGAACCTGCCTCTGACATCCCCTCTATACTTTCCACCAACCAGCTTAAAACTATGACCCCTCGTGCTAGCCATTTCTGCCCTGGGAAATAGTCTCTGGCTATCAACTCTATCTATGCCTCTCATTATCTTGTATACCTCAATTAGGTCCCCTCTCCTCCTCCTTTTCTCCAATGAAAAGAGACCGGGCTCAGTCAACCTCTCTTCATAAGATAAGTCCTCCAGTCCAGGCAGCATCCTGGTAAACCTCCTCTGAACCCTCTCCAAAGCATCCACATCTTTCCTATAATAGGGCGCCCAGAACTGGACGCAGTATTCCAAGTGCGGTCTAACCAAAGTTTTATAGAGCTGCAACAAGATCTCACGACTCTTAAACTCAATCCCCCTGTTAATGAAAGCCAAAACACCATATGCTTTCTTAACAACCCTGTCCACTTGGGTGGCCATTTTAAGGGATCTGTGTATCTGCACACCAAGATCCCTCTGTTCCTCCACGCTGCCAAGAATCCTATCCTTAATCCTGTACTCAGCTTTCAAATTCGACCTTCCAAAATGCATCACCTCGCATTTATCCAGGTTGAACTCCATCTGCCACCTCTCAGCCCATCTCTGCATCCTGTCAATGTCCCGCTGCAGCCTACAACAGCCCTCTACACTGTCAACGACACCTCCGACCTTTGTGTCGTCTGCAAACTTGCTGACCCATCCTTCAATTCCCTCGTCCAAGTCATTGATAAAAATTACAAACAATAGAGGCCCAAGGACAGAGCCCTGTGGAACTCCACTCACCACTGACTTCCAGGCAGAATATTTTCCTTCTACTACCACTCGCTGTCTTCTGTTGGCCAGCCAATTCTGTATCCAAGCAGCTAAGTTCCCCTGTATCCCATTCCTCCTGACCTTCTGAATGAGCCTACCATGGGGAACCTTATCAAATGCCTTGCTGAAGTCCATATACACCACATCCACAGCTCGACCCTCATCAACCTTTCTAGTCACATCCTCAAAAAACTCGATAAGGTTTGTAAGGCATGACCTACCCCTCACAAAGCCGTGTTGACTGTATTTGATCAAGCCATGCTCTTCCAGATGGTCATAAATCTTATCCCTCAGAATCCTTTCTAACACCTTGCAGACGACAGACGTGAGACTTAGCGGTCTATAATTGCCGGGGATTTCCCTATTTCCTTTCTTGAAGAGAGGAATTACATTTGCCTCTCTCCAGTCCTCAGGTACGACTCCAGTGGAGAGCGAGGATGCAAAGATCTTTGCAAGTGGCGAAGCAATTGCATTTCTCGCTTCCCAAAGCAGCCGAGGACAAATCTGATCCGGGCCTGGCGACTTGTCAATCTTAATGTTTGACAAAATTTTCAGCACATCAGCTTTGTCTATCTCTATCCATTCCAGCATGCACACCTGCTCTTCAAAGGTTTCATTCACTACAAAGTTGGTTTCTTTCGTAAAGACACAAGCAAAAAACTCATTTAGGGCTACCCCTACCTCCTCAGGCTCCACACACAAGTTCCCTATGCTATCCCTGATCGGCCCTACTCTTTCTTTGACCATTCTCTTATTCCTCACGTAAGTGTAAAATGCCTTTGTGTTTTCCCGGATTCCTTCTGCCAAGCCTTTCTCGTGCCCCCTCCTGGCTCTCCTCAGACCATTTTTGAGCTCCTTCCTTGCCTGCATGTAATCCTCTCTAGCTGAACTTGACCCTACCTTCGTCCACCTTATGTAAGCTACCTTCTTCCTTTTCACTAGAAGGTCCACCGCTCTCGTCATCCAAGGTTCCTTAATCTTACCCCTTCTTGCCTGTCTCAGAGGGACATATTTACTCATCACTCCCAACAACTGTTCCTTAAACAGTCTCCACATGTCTATAGTTCCCTTACCATGGAACAACTGCTCCCAGTCCATGCTTCCTAACTCATGTCTAATCGCATCATAGTTTCCTCTTCCCCAATTAAATATCCTCCCATTCTGCCTAATCCTCTCCTTCTCCATAGCTATGTAGAATGTGAGGCAGTTATGGTCACTATCACCAAAATGCTCTCCCACCACAAGATCTGATACCTGCCCCGGCTCGTTTCTGAGCACCAAGTCTAGAATGGCCTCTCCCCTCGTCGGCCTGTCAACGTACTGCGTTAGGAAACCCTCCTGAACACACCTTACAAAAACAGCTCCATTCAAATCTTCTGCTCGAAGGAGGTTCCAATCAATATTAGGAAAGTTAAAGTCACCCATTACAACAACCCTACTGCGTGCACATTTTTCCAAAATCTGTCGACCTATGCTTTCTTGGGGAATTGTTCTGTCTGTTAGTAATTCGGTTAATTTGTTCATTGTTAGGGTTAAGTAAATAAATTGTTACTTGTGACTTATAAAGTGGAGATCAGGGATTTTCTTTCTTTTAACCACTCTTTATAGATTATGATGGGCAAGGCAAGCTTCTCTGTGTATTTCAGGGGTAATTATTAGAAGGGAACCTCTGCTCCCATCATAACAGATTGAGGCTTTTGTTTTGGTTTAATTATCAGAAGGCCCCTTGAGTAACAAATCAGCTCCATCACTAATCTGAAATCCAACCTTTTACTTTACCTTTGATTTTCACATTTTCTATGCGACTGAACCCACCATCCCTCCACCCCTTCAACATACAAACCACCGCCTGACTGTTTTGTTTAAAGGCCTATCTGTAGCCTAATTGTGCAATTCACCAGAACTCTGGTTCCAGCATAACACAGGTGGAGACTGACCACTGGAACAGCTCCCTCTTTCACTAGTACAGGGGCCAATGCCCCATGAATTCAAACTCATTTCTTGATTTCTGAACTACACAATTAATTCTCTATTCTTGGTGACACTTTGTCAATTAGTTTGTAGCTCAGTTAGTAATCTAAAGACTATTGCCCTTTTGGTTCTACTTTTTGGTTTAGCCTGGAACTGTTCATATTCTCTCAACAGCACCTCTTTCCTTTCTTTTTAAACCTCTATCATTGGTACCTAGATAGTTGGATCTTTCCTGTCCAACTCCAAGTTCTTCTGTAGCCCAAATGAGATATCCTGAAGCCAGGTACTAGACAGGCAACAGCCTTCACAACTCAATCCTGCCACAGAGAACAGTGTATATTCCCCTAACTATCCCATCCCTGATGTCGACTGCATTTGTCTTTTCTCCCCCCTCTTGAATGACTCTCTGTACCGTGATGCTTTGGTCAGTTTGCTCATCTTCACCAGACCCCTGACCCTCATCCACACAGGGAACAATAATTTCAAACCTGTTAGATAAACACAAGGGGCTCCTACAGTACTGCCTCCTGGATCCCTTTACCTGCCCTTGCTCGTAGTCACATCCTTCTGTCCCTGATGACTGGCCCAGTTCAAGATAGTTAATCTAAGGGGTGTGATTGCCTCCTGAAACACAGCATTCAGGCAACTCCCCCTCCTTGATGTCATTGCAGTGTTCAAAGCTTGGACTCCAGCTTGTCAACTATGAGCCAGAATTCTTCAAGCATCCAACACTTGCTACAGACATGGTCACTATGAACCACAATGGGGACTACCAGCTACTATATTACATAGCTGTAACATAGTACCTGACCTTGCATCTCTATTTTATTTACCTAGTTCTTAAATTGTTTTTTATTAAATTTCCTCCTGGTCAAATTAGCTGCTATTACCAACCAATGAACTTACAGGTTTCCTGTGATGACAGTTCTGTGCTGCGGTAGATGTTAATCTCATTTATTGGCACAGCAGATATAGTCTAGTAATGTAATCAATCCAGCCATAGAGCCTGTTCAAAAACAAATTGCTGGATAAACTCAGCAGGTCTGGCACCATCTTTGGACAGAAAGCAGAATTAATGTTTTCACTTAGGATGACTTAGAATAAAAATTAGTTAGTGTTCAATGTAACGAACCAGAAAATATGAAAAGGTCATTTCACCCATCGTCCCTGCTCCTTCTATAAACTTCAAGTTCAAAAGCTTTGTGATTCACTTTCCTGACTTTTAGGTCTCATTTGAATCCAATGACCTTCATAAGATTCTGCCATTGGGGCAGATGGAGAGACCACTCGAGGGGCAGGTTTTATCGAGTCCCAGTTTCCTGCTTTCTGCCCAAATCACTTCTTTTTGACCCTGATATTAAATGACAGGTTATTTCATTATTTTATCAACCTGTTATGATATATTCTGAGGCAGTTGGTCTTGAATGCCCAGAGGTGAGGGATACTGTCATAAGAGTCCTTATATTTTGTGACAGCAGAGTTATTTTAAAATTTTTGAATAAAACAATGATATTGAAAGCTGATAACCATTAAGACAGGGCTTATGGTGCCGCCTGATGGTTTGCAAGTCTGTACACTCACTGCATGAAAGAATAAAATTAAGACATTTGATTGTTGTGCTGATTTTAGCCTGTTTTCCCCCAGTTCATTGCCATTTCAAGTTACACTATTTCCTTCTCCTTGTGCTGGGATAGACCTGCATGGTTTTAATGAGAAACAATCTCAGTGTGCTGAAACAATCTTAGAGAGGGTGCAGAGATTTGCCAGGATGCAGCCTGGAATGGAGGGCAGATCTTATGAGGAAAGGCTGAGGGAGCAAGGGATTTTCTCATTGGAATGACTTTATAGAGGTATACAAGATGATGAAAGGCATAGATAGAGTGGATAGCCAGAGACTTTTTATCTGGAGCGGAAATAACTATCACGAGGTGGTGATTTTAAGGTGATTGGAGGAAGGTGTAGGGGAGATGTTAGAGGTAAGTTCTTTATACAGAAAGTGGTGAATACATGGAATGCACGGCCAGTGGTTGTCGTAGAATCAGATACATTAGGGACATTTAAGCGACTCTTGGATAGGCGCGTGGATGATGGTAAAATGGATGGTATGCAGGTTAGTTTTGATGTTAGATTAGGATGATAGGTCAGCATAACACTGGGCCAAAGGGACTGTACTGTTGTATGTTCTATGTTCAGTAGCAATAAAGTTGGCAGTGCAGTGAAACTTTGATTTAAGTTGACCACTCAACATCATTTTGTTTTAACCATGTTTTATTTTTTAATGACTATTTGCTTGCACTGAGTTTCCGGGGCCAGCCAAATGTTATTTCCACAGCATGTACATCTTCCCTTAAGCATGGTTATCAGTACTGTGCACATAGCTCTTGATGTGGTCTCACTAACACCTTGTATAGCTGAAGCATAATTGCTCTAGTTCAATGAGCTTTCCTAAATATTTGCCATACGTACTATTAACACTTCTAGGTTCATATATTCAGACATCCAGATCCTTCTGTATCTTAGAGTTCTGCAACCTCTCATCATTTAAATAACATTTCTTTTTCATTCTTCCTTCCAAAATGGACGATTTCACATTTTCCCATGATATACTCCAATCTTTGTCTATTCACTTAAGCTTTTATGTTCCATTCCTCTTACAATAAACAGCAACATACCACTTACCTTCCGAATCACTTGCTGTATCTGCATGTTACTTTTCTACTTAGTATCAATTTAACAACTATACATGTCATCCATTCGTCCAAGAGAGGCTGGACAAGCAGAAAAGATTGGGAGGGGACCAGGTCGAAGTGTATAAGAGGGGGCACGGACAGGGTGAATAGGAAACAGCTGTTGCCCTTAGTCAAATGGCCAATAATAAGGCAGCACAATTTTAAGGTGAAAGGCAGGAAATTTAGAAGGGATTTGAGGAAAACATTTTTCACTGAGAAAGTAGTAAATGCTGCCTGGGAGGGTACATGATGAAATTGGTATGTTTATTGAATTTTTCTGTATTCACAGAAATTCTAGCTAGTCAAGAGTATACACTCCCTCCATTTGTTTGAATAACTGTCATAATCCTATGCTGAGACACTAGTGGTCAACTGCTAGATGTTATTAAAACAACAGGCAAAAAAAATTCCCATTGGTGGAAGGATCAAGAGCAAGAATTTATGATCGAAGGCAATTAGCAAAAAAAAAAGCAATGGCAACATTCAGCAAGATATTTTCACACAATGAGTGATCAGGATCTGGAATGCACTGCTTGTGAGTGTGATAGAGATAAATTCAAGTGAGGCAATCAGGAGTGATTTGGATTATAATCTGAAAAGGAAGAATGTGCAGGGCTATGGGGAGAAGGTGGTAGAATAGCACTTGGTGGATTCCTCATTCAGATAATCCGCACAGAAACAAGTTGAATGGCTTTCTTCTGTACTGTAATGATTCTGAGAGCCTGTAACTTGCCACTTGGACTGGCAGTGGTATAGGAACAAGAAACAAAAGGGGTAAGGGTGCCAAACAATGAAAAAACATCGATATTCAATTTTACAGACAGATATCAGTAGGTGGAATTCTCTACCGCAGAGAGTTGTGGAGGTGAGATCATTAAATGTAATCAGAATAGGTAAATATATTTTTAAAATATTGTGGAGTTCAGGGTTGCAATAAGCTAGCACTGAAGAGGAATCGAAGCCTCGGAATCTTGCAGAATGGCAGGGCAGGCTTGATGGGCTGAATGCTCTATACCTGCTCCTATTTTTACTTTGTTCAGTCAGGAGAGCTTTGTAGTTTTTAATCTTGGATAACACAATGCCAGTTGGTAGTGTGTGGTTTCTGTGTGAAGATCACTCCATGGATGATGAACTTTGGAAGGTTGGAGGTTCAGCAGACATTGGGCCCGGAAAAATCATAATGAAGGTTAGTATATAACTTCTGTCCAAATCAGATGAGAAGATTTGTCTGGAAGTTGATTGGAATTTTAATATTCTGGTAGCTTTCATTTCACCAATGCTTGAGAGCTTGCTGTGCTGGTCACTGCCATATAGCTCTGTTGTCAAATAGGGGATTGGGGAATTGGGTTTGTGTTCACTGTCAAGGAGTCAATCAAACAGCCGAGCCAGAAAGACCATGTGTGGGCTGCCTTTCTGAATATTTGGTATAATGGGCTTGTCATCAGATTTGCAATGCCATGGAGGATGCAGCAAGAGTGCTGCTGGCTCCATCAGAGTATTTAGACCACAGGTGGCTTGCTATAGAGGCCCAATGTCTGCTCAGTAGCATTTCTGGTGAGAGCATAGGCAAATTCCCTCTGTGCTCACAGCTCACACAGCTACGTGTGACAAGAACCCCTAGTAATTGAGCCCCCCACTCTGGGAAAATGCTCCTTGCTATCCACCTTGTCTATACCCCTCATGATTTTGTAGACCTCAATCAGGTCCCCCTTCAATCTCCGTCTTTCTAATGAAAATAAACCTAATCTGCTCAACCAGTCTTCATAGCTTGCGCCCTCCATACCAGGCAACATCCTGGTGAACATCCTCTGCACCCTCTCCAAAGCATCCACATCCTTTTGGTAATGTGGCGACTAGAACTGTAAGCAGTACTCTAAATGTGGCCGAACCAAAGTCTTATACAACTGCAACATGTCAACTCTTGTACTCAATACCCCATCCAATGAAGGAAAGCATGCCATATGCCTGCTTGACCACTCTGCTGACCTGCGTTGCCACCTTCAGGGAACAATGGACCTGAACACCCAGATCTCTCTGTACATCAATTTCCCCCGGACTTCTCCATTTACTATATAGTTCGCTCTTGAATTAGATCTTCCAAAATGCATCACCTCACATTTGCCCAGATTGAATTCCATCTGCCATTTAGCTGCCCAACTCTCCAATCTATCTACATTGTGCTGTAATCTGACAGTCCCCTTCACTAGCTGCTACTCCACCAATCTTTGTGTCATCTGCAAATGTGCTAATCAGACCACCTATACCTTCCTTCAAATGTTAGTGCAGCACTTTGAAGAGCTAGACGTAAGTTTGCTCGCTGAGCCGCAAGGATCATTTTCAGACATTTTGTCACCATTCTAGGTAACATCATCAGTGAGCCTCCGGTGAAGCACTGGTGTTATGTCCTGCTTTCTATTTATCTGTTTAGGTTTCCTTGGGTTGGTGATGTCATTTCCTGTTCTTTTTCTCAGAGGGTGGTAGATGGGCTCCAAATCAATGTGCTTGTTGATGGTGTTCCGGTTGGAATGCCATACTTCTAGGAATTCTCGTGTGTGTCTCTGTTTGGCTTGTCCTAGGATGGATGTGTTGTCCCAATCAAAGTGGTGTCCTTCCTCATCTGTATGTAAGGATACTAGTGATAGTGGGTCATGTCTTTTTGTGGCTAGTTGATGTTCATGTATCCTGGTGGCTAGTTTTCTGCCTGTTTGTCCAATGCAGTGTTTGTCACAGTTCTTGCAAGGTATTTTGATTGGGACAACACATCCATCCTAGGTCAAGCCAAACAGAGACACATACGAGAATTCCTAGAAGCATGGCATTCCAACCGGAACGCCATCAACAAACACATTGATTTGGAGCCCATCTACCACCTTCTGAGAAAAAGAACAGGAAATGACATCACCAACCCAAGGAAACCTAAACAGATAAATAGAAAGCGGGACATAACACCAGCGCTTCACCGGAGGCTCACTGATGATGTTACCTAGAATGGTGATGAAATGTCTGAAAACGAACCTTCCAGCTCAGTGAGCAAACTTACATCCAGAACCTCAACCTGAGTTACAAATCTTCTCAAAACCCGCTAACTTTGAAGAGCATCGTTGTGTGACTGGGACACCAGATCTACGTGGTATGCTTGAATGTTGGCACACCAACCAGAAGGGCATGGAAACCCTTCAGTTTCTGCTACAGCCCTGAGCTTATGTGTGGTCGCCACAGAATTATATGGCACGTGGGTACGATCAGGTGATCGCTGTCGGTTGGGTGCACATTCAGGTGGGCTGGGTCAGGCATCATGATCAGTTGGCAGTGTGGAATTCTGTAACTCTAGTTAGCTGTATTAGCTAACACCAGTTACATCCCTCCTGCAAGCTCTGCAGCAAATGAAGGCAGGCTATAAAATAAGGTACAGCTAATCATGATGAGGAACTGATTAATTACAGGATCCATGACATCAGCATAAAAAGGGTCTATCAACCAGCGGAAGAAATGTAAAGGGTTCTTGCATGAAGCTTTGCAGCATGTATCAGTATAGGAATGGAAATTACACATGTTCAGGAATGTGAAACACAATCCAACTTATAAATAATTGATGTGACTTGTAGCTCAATAAAGGGGAACAATCTCTTGCTCATTTTTGTAGTCTGATGATAGTCACGGTTGATGGGGTAAATTAAATGATACATTTGTATCAGTGACACCCACAATCAGAGATGGAAAAAGTGAGTATTTGTAGCAACAGTAGCCTGCTGTTAGCAACAGACCATGATGCCCATGTCAGAGATACACTGTTGGATCTCTTGAACCTATTCTTAACCCTGGAATTTTTGCTCCCACTTTGGAAAGGCAGAGGCAGCTCATTTCCCCATTTTATGTCTCTATAAATCCATGCTAGTTTTGCTATTTCTGTTGGGAAGATTTTTAATTAGTTTGGCAGGGTGATGGCAACCAAAGTGTAGGCTTAGATAGGTCAGATTTAGATCAGGAAACAGGATGTAGAAGATTGGTTAGTTATTTAGTCAGTGATTCGGAAAGACAGAAGAAATGAGGGTTAAAAAGCATACAGCAAAGGAAATTGATGGAGTTGAACTATTTATGTTTCAATGCAAGGAATATATCAAATAAGGCAGATGAACTAAAGGCACAGATAGACACGGCAGCATAATGTTGTTGCTATACGGGTAGAGCAGCATTGGTTAAAGCATCAATTACAGTTGCAAGAAAGGATGATACTGAATGGGTTTACAAATGTCACTTTATGGGTTGAGCTTAGGAATGATAATGGGGAAGTTACGCCAGTTGCAGTATACTACAATGTGAGGGAGATAGAAGAACATATCTGCAGACACATTTCTGCCTATAGGAATAAGAGAGCAACAACAGTAGGAGACTTTCACTATCCTAATATCAACTGCGGCAGTGAGGGTGAAAAATTATTCAGGATTTTTTTATTTAAATAATATGTGACAAGCCCAACGATAGGAGATGCAATTCTTGGTTTAGTTTTGGGAAATGAAGATGGGCAAGTGGGAATGTGACAGTGGGCATACATGTCAGGGATAGTGACCACAATTTAGTTAGATTTAGTGTTATTATGGAAAAGGACAGAGGTAAATAAGGAGCAAAGGTATTTTTTAAACTAGGAGAAAGAAAACCTTCCAAATTGTGAAGTGATTTGACAGAGTTGGACTGGACAGGAACGCTAAAAGATAAACCAGTGGGAGGCACTTAAAAAGTGAGATCCTTAGGACATAAAGCAGTCATGCACCCTCCAAAAATAAGCATGGTACTGCCAAATCTAGACCCCCATGGTTGTCTAGACGAAGTACAGGGAAAGATTAAACAGAAAAGGAAAGTTTACAATAGTCACAAAAAGAGCTCATACTGCAGATTGCATAGAGGAGTATAGAAATTACAGGGATCAAGTAAAACAAAGAAAACCAGAGAGGGCATGAAAAGATACAAGTAAGTAAGGTAAAGGAAAGCCCAAAGATGTTTCACCAGTGTAGAATGAGCAAAAGAATAGTTAAGGAAAAAATGGCACCTATCATAGATAAAGAAGGGAATTTGTGTGAAGATGCAGATGATGTGGGAAGAATTTTAAATGATTTTTTGACTACATAGTCACAAGAAAAGGGATAATGTAGATATAGTAATCTAAGAGAAGCAGCTCGAAGTGTTGGGCAAAATAATAATAATAACAATAGAGGAAGTGTTGAGGAGTTGGAATCCTTGAGAATGGATAAATGACCTGGAGCAGATGGATTATTCCTGAGGATGTTGGAGGTCAGGGAGGAAATTGCAGATGCTCTGAGGATTATTTTCTAATCTTTATGAAACACAGGTGAGTTTCCAGAGAACTGGAGGAATGCAGATATGGTTCTATTATTTTTAAATGGTACAAAAGAAATGCCAAACAATTATAAGTCAGTTAGTCTTACTTCAGTGGTGGGCAAATTGTTAGAATCAATCCTAGAGATTGGATAAACTGTCACATAGAAATGGCCATAGATCCAAATACTACATTGAGTGGATAGGAAGGAAACTAACCATCAGAATACACGAACATCAGCCAGCAGCAAAACGACATGACAAACTTTCCTTAATATCAGTACACTTGGACAATGGAGGCCATCAGCTTAAACTGGAATAACGTAACCATACTTTCCCAAGCCAAACTTAGATACACACAGGAATTCTTAGAGGCATGGTTCTCAACACATAATGTGATTAAGAAATATACAAAATTAGACCCCATACACAAACCTGTACAGAACAAAATAGGAAATGACACTACTCACCATATTAGACCAGACTGTATAAATTCCAAGCAGAGACCTCACTGATGATGTTATCTAGCATGGTGATGAAACATCTGGACGAAAACAAGCCAGCTCGGCGAGCAAGTCAGCAACCTCACCCACAACCCGAGCTACAAATCTTTGCTAAAATCTTAATCATTGAAGATGGCAGAGCAAGTGGAAAACAATAATTAAAGCATACAGTATCTTTGGCTTTATTAATAGGAGCATTAAATACAAGAGCAAGAAGGTGATCTTGAACTTGTACCAGAAACTTATTAGATGCTACTCACTCTAGAAAACGACAATGTTGTCAAGGAGAATACTGAGATACAAGCTACTAGACTAGGTGGGATTGAGGTTCACAAGGAAGAGGTATTAGAAATCCTACAGAGTGTGAAGATAGACAAGTCCCCTGGGTCGGATGGGATTTATCATAGGACCCTCTGGGAAGTCAGGGAGGAGATTGCCGAACCTTTGGCATTGATCTTTAACTCATCATTGTCTACAGGAATAGTGCCAGACGACTGGAGGATAGCAAATGTGATTCCCCAGTTCAAGAAGGGGAGTAGAGACAACCCTGGTAATTATAGACCAGTGGGCCTTACCTCAGTTGTTGGTAAAGTGTTGGAAAAGGTTATAAGGGATAGGATTTATAATCATCTAGAAAAGAATAAATTGATTAGGGATAGTCAGCACAGTTTTGTGAAGGGTAGGTCGTGCCTTACAAACCTTATTGAGTTCTTTGTGAAGGCAAACAAATAGGTGGATGAGAGTAAACCGGTTAATGTGGTGTATATGGATTTCAGCAAGGCATTCAATAAGGTTCCCCACAGTAGGCTATTGTACAAAATGTGGAGGAATGGAATTGTGGGAGATATAGCAGTTTGGATCGGAAATTGGCTTGCTCAAAGAAGACAGAGGGTGGTAGTTGATGGGACATGTTCATCCTGGAGACCAGTTACTAGTGGTGTACCGCAAGGGTCAGTGTTGGGTCCACTGCTGTTTGTCATTTTTATAAATGACCTGGATGAGGGCGTAGAAGGATGGGTTAGTAAATTTGCAGATGACACTAAGGTCGGTGGAGTTGTGGATAGTGACGAAGGATGCTGTAGGTTGCAGAGAGACATGGATAAGCTGCAGAGCTGGGCAAAGAGGTGGTAAATGGAGTTTAAACATAGAACATAGAACAGTACAGCACAGAACAGGCCCTTCAGCCCACAATGTTGTGCCGACCATTGATCCTCATGTATGCACCCTCAAATTTCTGTGACCATATACATGTCCAGCAGTCTCTTAAATGACCCCAATGACCTTACTTCCACAACTGCTGCTGGCAACGCATTCCATGCTCTCACAACTCTCTGCGTAAAGAACCTGCCTCTGACATCCCCTCTATACTTTCCACCAACCAGCTTAAAACTATGACCCCTCGTGCTAGCCATTTCTGCCCTGGGAAATAGTCTCTGGCTATCAACTCTATCTATGCCTCTCATTATCTTGTATACCTCAATTAGGTCCCCTCTCCTCCTCCTTTTCTCCAATGAAAAGAGACCGAGCTCAGTCAACCTCTCTTCATAAGATAAGCCCTCCAGTCCAGGCAGCATCCTCGTAAACCTCCTCTGAACCCTCTCCAAAGCATCCACATCTTTCCTATAATAGGGCGCCCAGAACTGGACGCAGTATTCCAAGTGCGGTCTAACCAAAGTTTTATAGAGCTGCAACAAGATCTCACGACTCTTAAACTCAATCCCCCTGTTAATGAAAGCCAAAACACCATATGCTTTCTTAACAACCCTGTCCACTTGGGTGGCCATTTTAAGGGATCTGTGTATCTGCACACCAAGATCCCTCTGTTCCTCCACGCTGCCAAGAATCCTATCCTTAATCCTGTACTCAGCTTTCAAATTCGACCTTCCAAAATGCATCACCTCGCATTTATCCAGGTTGAACTCCATCTGCCACCTCTCAGCCCATCTCTGCATCCTGTCAATGTCCCGCTGCAGCCTACAACAGCCCTCTACACTGTCAACGACACCTCCGACCTTTGTGTCGTCTGCAAACTTGCTGACCCATCCTTCAATTCCCTCGTCCAAGTCATTGATAAAAATTACAAACAATAGAGGCCCAAGGACAGAGCCCTGTGGAACTCCACTCACCACTGACTTCCAGGCAGAATATTTTCCTTCTACTACCACTCGCTGTCTTCTGTTGGCCAGCCAATTCTGTATCCAAGCAGCTAAGTTCCCCTGTATCCCATTCCTCCTGACCTTCTGAATGAGCCTACCATGGGGAACCTTATCAAATGCCTTGCTGAAGTCCATATACACCACATCCACAGCTCGACCCTCATCAACCTTTCTAGTCACATCCTCAAAAAACTCGATAAGGTTTGTAAGGCAATGACCTACCCCTCACAAAGCCGTGTTGACTGTATTTGATCAAGCCATGCTCTTCCAGATGGTCATAAATCTTATCCCTCAGAATCCTTTCTAACACCTTGCAGACGACAGACGTGAGACTTAGCGGTCTATAATTGCTGGGGATTTCCCTATTCCCTTTCTTGAAGAGAGGAATTACATTTGCCTCTCTCCAGTCCTCAGGTACGACTCCAGTGGAGAGCGAGGATGCAAAGATCTTCGCAAGTGGCGAAGCAATTGCATTTCTCGCTTCCCAAAGCAGCCGAGGACAAATCTGATCCGGGCCTGGCGACTTGTCAATCTTAATGTTTGACAAAATTTTCAGCACATCAGCTTTGTCTATCTCTATCCATTCCAGCATGCACACCTGCTCTTCAAAGGTTTCATTCACTACAAAGTTGGTTTCTTTCGTAAAGACACAAGCAAAAAACTCATTTAGGGCTTCCCCTACCTCCTCAGGCTCCACACACAAGTTCCCTATGCTATCCCTGATCGGCCCTACTCTTTCTTTGACCATTCTCTTATTCCTCACGTAAGTGTAAAATGCCTTTGTGTTTTCCCGGATTCCTTCTGCCAAGCCTTTCTCATGCCCCCTCCTGGCTCTCCTCAGACCATTTTTGAGCTCCTTCCTTGCCTGCATGTAATCCTCTCTAGCTGAACTTGACCCTAGCTTCCTCCACCTTATGTAAGCTACCAATGTGGACAAGTGTGAGGTGATGCACTTTGGTAGGAGTAACTGGAAGGCAAAGTACATGGCTAATGGTAAGATTCTTAGTAGTGTAGATGAGCAGAGAGATCTCAGTGTCCATGTACACAGATCCTTGAAAGTTGCCACCCAGGTTGACAGGGCTGTTAAGAAGGCATACAGTGTTTTAGCTTTTATTAATAGAGGGATCGAGTTCCGGAACCAAGAGGTTATGCTGCAGCTGTACAAAACTCTGGTGCGGCCGCACTTGGAGTATTGCGTACAGTTCTGGTCACCACATTATAAGAAGGATGTGGAAGCTTTGGAAAGGGTGCAGAGGAGATTTACTAGGATGTTGCCTGGTATGGAGGGAAGGTCTTACGAGGAAAGGCTGAGGGACTTGAGGCTGTTTTCGTTAGAGAGAAGAAGGTTGAGAGGTGACTTAATTGAAACATATAAAATAATCAGAGGGTTAGATAGGGTGGATAGGGAGAGGCTTTTTTCTAGGATGGTGATGGCGAGCACAAGGGGGCATAGCTTTAAATTGAGGGGTGAAAGATATAGGACAGATGTCAGAGGTAGTTTCTTTACTCATAGAGTAGTAAGGGAATGGAACGCTTTGCCTGCAACAGTAGTAGATTTGCCAACTTTAAGTACATTTCAGTCATCATTGGACAAGCATATGGACATACATGGAATAGTGTAGGTTAGATGGGCTTCAGATTGGTATGACAGGTCGACACAACATCGAGGGCTGAAGGGCCTGTACTGTGCTGTAATGTTCTATGTTCAATGCTAGTTGACTATAGTGTACAGTTGTGGTGGGGGGGGCACATTGCAAAAAATGTGAATGCACTGGACAGAGTGCAGAATCAATTTATTAAAAACGTCCCAGCAACAGATAGATTGAAGAAATTGGAACTGTTCACCCTGGAGAGAAGGCTCAAGGAGATGTGACTGAGGTATATTTACATTCGAAGCAGTTCAGTTTACCATGGATGTTGATTCCTGGGATATGAGACCATAAGACCATAAGACATAGGAGTGGAAGTAAGGCCATTCAGCCCATCAAGTCCACTCCGCCATTTAAATCATGGCTGATGGGCATTTCAACTCCACTTCCCTGCGCTCTCCCCGTAGCCCTTGATTCCTTCTGAGATCAAGAATTTGTCGATCTCTGCATTGAAGGCATCCAACATCCTAGCCTCCATTGCACTCCATGGCAATGAATTCCACAAGCCCACCACTCTCTGGCTGAAGAAATATCGTCTCATTTCAGTTTTAAATTTACCCCCTCTAATTTTAAGGCTGTGCCCACGGGTCCTAGTCTCCCCACCTAACGGAAACAACTTCCTAGCATCCACCCCTTCTAAGCCATACATTATCTTGTAAGTTTTTATTAGATCTCCCCTCAACCTTCTAAACTCTAATGAGTACAATCCCAGGATCCTTAGCCATTCATCATACGTTAAACCTACCATTCCAGGGATCATCCGTGTGAATCTCCGCCGGACACGCTCCAGGGCTAGTATGTCCTTCCTGAGGTGTGGGGCCCAAAATTGGACACAGTATTCTAAATGGGGCCTAACTAGAGCTTTATAAAGCCTCAGAAGCACATCGCTGTCTCGCAGGAAAAGGTTGTGCAAGTTGATCCTAAACTCCTTGCACCCACCTCCCACCAATGTTCTACCACTCTTCCTGTTACCTGCAACATCTTCCTTCACTCTCTCACAACCCCCAACCTCCTTCACGATTAACCCTACATTATCTCTGAGCTGCTTACAACTTCCTTGAAAAGCTTCACCACTTTCAACCAACTGCACTAGTACTAACAGCTTTGTCAACCACTTTCATCTCACTCAATTCACTCCTTTCTCTCATTCCAGAAGAAGAATCTTAGCATCCCTAAAGCATGGAAACAGGCCATTTAGCTCACCAATACCACACCAATCCTTCAAATGGCATCCTAGCCAGACCCACCCCATCCCCTTAACCCTGCATTTCCTGTGACTAACCCAGCTAACCTGCACATCGTTGGACATGATGGGCAATTTAGAGGCATAAAATTATGAAGTCCTAAAGCAGGGAGACAGGTCCTTCGGTCCAAACTGGATGACCAAATGACAACCAAAACATCCATCCATGCTAACTACACTTTCCCTGCACTTGGCCCATATCCTTCTAAACTCTTCCTATTGTTGAAATGCCTTTTAAATGTTGTTAATGTACCTGCCTCAACCACTTCCGCTGGCAGCTTATTCCGTTTACATATACCTTCTGTGTAAAAATATTGCCCCTCAGGTTCCCACGTACTGTCTCCTCTCTTATCTTATCGGATGCCCTCTAGTCCATGGACGTACATGGAATAGTGTAGGTTAAATGGGCTTCAGATCGGTATGACAGGTCGGCACAACATCGAGGGCCGAAGGACCTGTACTGTGCTGTAATATTCTATGTCTATGTTTAGTCCTCGATTCCCCAATCCTGGGAAAAAAGATTGGGTGCATTCACCTCATCCATGCCTCTTATGATCTTACACACTTCTATAAGATCTCCCTTTAGCTCCTAAGCTTTAAAGAAAAAGGTCCTAGCATTTCCCAACTCTCCCTGTAGCTCAGCCACTTGAGACCTCGCAACATTCTTGTAAATGTCTTCTGCACTCTTTCGAGCTTAATAACATCCTTCCTATAGCTAGGCGAAAAAGAAACCAAACACAATACTCCAAGTGCAGCCTCACCAATGTCCTGTACAACTGCAACATAATTTCTCAACTTTTATACTCAGTGCCCTGACTGATGAAGGCCAGAGTGCCAAAAGCTTTCTTCATTGCCTTGTCTACCTGTGACTCCACTTTCAGAGAACTGTGCACCTGAACTCCAAGATCCCTCTGTTCCACTACACTCCTTAAGGCATCACCATGAAACTCCTACCTTGATTTGACTTTGCAAAATGCAACATCTCACATTTATCTATACTAAACTCCATTTGCCATTTCTTGGCCCACTTCCCCAGCTGATCTAGATTCTGTTGCAATTTCTGATAATCTTCCTCACTTTCCATGATACTGGCTCTTTTGGTATCATCACAAACTTACTAGTCATGCCTTGTACATTCTCATCTAAATCATTGATATGGATAACAAACAGCAATGGCCCAGCACCGACCCCGAGGCACACCAGTAATCACAGGCCTCCAGTCCAACAAGCATCCTTCTGCTATTACTTTCTGCTTCCGACCATCGAGCCAATTGTGTATCCAATCCAATTCCCTGGAATCCATGTAATTTAGCCTTCCAGAGCAGCCTACCATGTGGAACCTTATCAAGGGCCTGACTGAAATCTATATAGGTGATGTCTACTACCCTGCCCTCATCAACCTCCCTGCATTTCATCAAACAATTCTAAACAAATTTGTGAGGCATGATCTCCCATGCACAAAGCCAAGCTAACTACTCCAAATCAAACCCTGTCTTCTAAATGCATGTATATCTTATCCCTCAGAATCTTCTCAAGTAACTTATCTACCACAGATGTTAAGCTTATCGGTCTATAATTCCCAGGTTTTTCTTTGCAGCACTTCTTGAATAAGGGCACAACATTCGCTACTCTCCAGTCTTCCAGGACCTCCCTCATGGAAGAGGCAAAACTCAATGTACTCTTGGGAAATAGGGCAGAACAGGTGTCTAAGGTGACAGCTGGGGACTACTTTGGGACCAGTGGCAATAGTTCTATTAATTTTAAAATAGTTATGGAGAAGGACAAAACTGGTCCACAGGTTCAAGTTCTAAATGGGCCAAGGCAATTTTTTATGGAATTAGACAGGAGCTTGTAAAGGTCGATTGAAGTAGTTTGTTTGCAGTCAAAGCAAGGCCTTTAAGAGTGTGATAGCTAGAGCATCCTCACTCCCGGTCCTGTTCTAGGCTGATCCTTCTCATGAACTTGTTATTTCTGATTACTCTATCTCCTTTTAGCCTCGTATTTGCCTCCCTGCTGGTGAGGATCCACCTGCCTGCCATTTTGAACTCTCCCTTGCAGCACTGGCAAATTTGCCTGCCAGGATACAAGTCCGTCTCATGTTCCAATGCAAGCTGTCACTCTTGAACATGTCATTTCTGCCCCTGAAAAGATCTCAATGATCCAGGAATCTGACTCCCTGGCCCCCGCACCAATTCTTTAACCATGCATTCATCTATCGTGTCTCCCTGTTCTTACTCTCACTAGCACATGCCACTGGAAGCAAGCTGGAGATTACCACCATCGAGGACCTGGTTTTTAACCTTTTTTCTAGCTCTCTCTAATCAGTCAGTAGGATCTCCTCCCTAATTCTACCAATGTCATTTGTGCCAACATGCACAATGACTTCTGGCTGCTCACCCCGCACCCCCTCCCATGAGAACGTTCTGCAGCCACTCCTAGACATCCTGGACCTTGGCACATGGGAAGCAATACACAATCCTGGATTCCCATCTGCAGCCACAGAATCTTCTATTTGTCCCCAATCCATTAAAATGTACATCTTTGGAGTCTGGGAGGAAACCAGGGCGCCCAGTGGAAACCCATGCAGGCACAGGGGAAATGTGCAAACTCCAACAGACGGAGTGTGGAATTCAACCTGGATCCCTGGAGCTGTGAGGCAGCAGTACAAATCACTGAGCCACTGTGCTGCCCTTCCACAATAGGGAAGAAAAGGTCAGGATTGGTGGACACGTGTCTGAAATCAGGCTTCTTGCTCTTATGAGGACAGAATCCTTGTCCCTGGAGGAGAAAATCTAGACCACATCTACAGTGATGCTGAGACATCCAGCCATTCTGAATAAGTACTACTCTTCATTCTGCTGCAACTCTCACTGTAACCCCACTGTCAGTGTCAATCATTGCACGCCACCTCTAACCCCTGGCTATAACAATAACAAGAACCTATGGTGTTGCAGCATGGATAAAGCTTTGGCTATCTAATAGAACACAGAACATAGACTGGTACAGCACAGGAACAGGCTCTTCAGATGTTGTGGAAAACATAACACCAAATGAGACTACTCCCTTCTGTTTGCCCTTGGTCTCATATCCCTCCATTCCTTGCATATTGACAAGCTTACTTAAAAGACCCTTAAATGTGGTTATTGTATCTGCCTCAAACATCACCCTGGTAGTGTGTTCCAGACTCCTACCACTCTCTTGCCCGTCACTTCTCCTTTGAACTTTCCCCCTCTCGCCTTAAATACATGCCCCCTAGTATTAGACTCTTCAACTCTTGAAAATTGATTCTGACTATAACCCTATCTATGCAGCTCTTAATTTTATACACTTCTATCAAGTCTTCCCTCAGCCTCCACCACGCAACAGAAAACAATTTAAATTTTCCTCGCCTCCCCCTATAGCTTATACTCTCTAATCCTGATAAACCTCATCTGCATCCTCTCCAAAGCCTCCATATCATTCATGTAACGTGGTAACCAGAATAAAATGCAATATTCTAAATGTGGCTGAACCAAAGTCTTATAAAGCTGCAATATCACATCCTGATTCTCGTACTCAATTCCCTAAGCAATAAAGGCAAGCATGCCATTACCTTCTTTACCACTCTATCTACTTGCATGGCCACTTTCAGAGAACTATGGACTTGAAACCCAAGATTCTTCTGTACATCAATGCTGTTCAGAGTTCCGCCGTAAACTGTATACATTTCCTTAGCCTTTTATCTCCAAAGTCAGCACCTCACACTTAACCAGATTAAACACCATCTGCCATTCCTCCACCCATATCTGCAACTGATCTATATCCTGCTGTATTCTTTGACAACCTTCTACATCATCCACAACTCCACCAAATGTTCTGTCGTCTTCAAACTTACTAACCCACCCGTCTACATTTTCATCTAAGTCATTTGTATATTACCACAAACAGCAGAGGCCTCAGTACAGATTCCTGCGGAACACCACTAGTCACGGACCTCCAGCCTGAAAAACACCCTTCCACCACTACCCTTTGTCTCCTACGGACAAGCCAATTCTGAATCCACACAGTCAAGTCACCATGAATCCCAAGCATCTTAATTTTCAGGATGAGCCTACCATGAGGGACCTCATCAAAAGCCTTACTAAGCTCCATGTAAACAACATCAAATGCTCTACCCTCATCAATCACCTTTGTTACCTCCTCATAAAATTCAATAAAGTTAGTAAGCCACGACCTGCCCTGCACAAAGCTGTGTTGACTGCGCGTAATTAGGCCATGCTTTTCCAAATGTGCGTAAATCCTATCTTTAAGAAGACAAACAGTCAGGATAAGGGGACATTTTCAGAATGGCAACCTGTATCTGGTGGAGTACCATAGGTTTCAGGACTGGGGACACAATTATTTACAATATATTAATGTCTTGGATGAGGAAAGTGGATGTACTATAGCCAAGTTTGTGGATAACACAAAAATAGGTGGGAAGGCCAGTAGTAAGGATGACACAGAGTCTACAGAGGGGTATAGACAGCTTTTTGCCTGCTCCTGCCCCAGATCACACATTTCTTCTTACGTTGACTAAATTTTTTCTCCCCTTGTCCAATCCCTTCTCACTTACATCCGCCATGTTCAGAATTTCCAGTTTGTGGCTTCTGGACTTTTGCGTTCTATAATTAAGGGTAATCATTTGTTCTCTTCTTCTATTGTGAATTTTATTCTGGTAAGGATGTTGGTTATGAGCTGGTGGGTTTCTTCTAGTTTTGTGCATTTAATAATCACAAAGGCGTCATCAACACATTGGACCCAAAATTTGGGTTGCACAGTGGTGACTGCAGTCCATTCTAACATTTGCATTACTACTTCTGCAATCAATCTTGATATTGGAGATTCTGTTGTGTTCTGTTGATTTCTTTGTATATGTTTGCATACGTATATGACAACATAATGGTAGAACGCAAAAGCAATGGGGAACTCTGGACAAGCATATAGGGAAAGGCCACACGTATGGACCAGAGACTCAATTACACTAGCAACCACCTCAACACCCACAAACCAAGCTGCATCAGGGCACTATTTAAATGAGCCACAACACTTTGCAGCAACCTGGAACTACGCAAAGCAGAACAGGAGCACGTATACAGAATCTTCAAATAGAATGGATACCCGAAAAGCACAATCTGCTATTACTTCTGAGTCAGGCCACAGGAGAACACAACACAACCAGACTGACTAAAGAGCTTACCATATATCAGTAACATTTCAGAGATGACCACAAGACTACTCAGATTCCTAGGTATCTGAGTAACCCGCAAACCAACAATGACCCTATGGCAGCTACTGAAGAACATGAAGGATCCCAGGCCCAAAACCAGCAAAACTGGAGTAATTTACTAAATACCATGCAAGGACTGTGAGAAATACTACATAGGCTGTACCAGAAGAAAACTGACAATGTGGATGCACAAACATCTTCTAACCATCAAGAGAAATGACGAATCCTCACTTGTCTCACTGCACACGGACAATGAAGGACATAAATTCGACAGGGACAACACATCCATAAACGCACAAGCCAACAGAGGCACACCAGGGAATTCCTGGAGGCCTGGTATTCCAACCGGAACTCCATCAACAAACACATTAAATTAGACAGAGATAGTAGGAACTGCCGATGCTGGAGAATTGGAGATAACAAGGTGTGAAGCTGGATGAACACAGCAGGCCCAGCAGCATCAGAGGAGCAGGAAAGTTTGAAATTTCGCATCGGGACACTTCTTCAGAAATGAAGATTTTCTGAAGAAGGGTCTTTCTGATGCTGCTTGGCCTGCTGTGCTCATCCAGCTTCACACCGTGTTATCTCGCATTAAATTAGACCTTGTGTACAAACACTGAGAAACAGAATCGGAAGTAATATCAACCACACCAGCAAACCATGGCATGTAAATAACAAGCAGGACAGAGCACCAAAACTTCACCAGATGTTACCTAGCAGGGTGACGAAGCGTCTGCAACCATACCCACCGGCTCGGCGAGCATGCCTACAACTACATTTAAGTGGAGATGAATGAAAATGACCTTTTTGAAAAACATGAAATTAACAGAGATATGGAGAGATTGTTTACCCAAGAAAGACAGACTAGGACCAGAAAGCAAAATCTCAGAATAAGGAGTCGCCCACTTAAGACAGTTACAAGAAAGAATTTTTCTCTCAGAGTGTAGTCTATTTGTGAAATTCTTTACAGTTGAGGGCTCTTGGGACTGAATTATTAAGAATACTCTAGGCTGAGATAGATTTTTAATCTGTAAGGGAATTAAATGTTATGGGGAAAAGGCAGAAAAGTGCAGTTAAGGATTATCTGATCAGCCATGACCTCACTGAACAGAGGAGCATACCCAAAGGATTGAATGGCATACTTCTGTCCCTACATCTTCTGGTCTTAGGAAATCACCTCCATCACCACCGCAATGAAATGGCTGGCTCCCCAAGAAGCTAAGTCTTCAATGTCTAAGTATTGCAAAGTTGGGTAGAGTACTTGTGAATTGGAAGGCAGGATGTTAGAATTTGTTTATAAAAATGATAGGGGGAACAGGGTGTGGTCCTTTTAAGAGGTGACATGCTTATTCCAAGCTTAGAGATAATAAAAATGTCTTCAAACCACTGCAGATGCACAAACAGTTCTAAAATTCCAAAACATATGTATCAATTGGCTTTGTGGTTGGCAACCTAGGCTTGTTTTGATGTTAGCAAGCACTTAGAGACTGAAAATCAACTGAATTTAAATCTGATAATTAAGAACTGAAAGAACTGTGGTTGCTGTGCATCAAGAACAAAAAGAAAGTTTCTGGAGAAGCTCTGCTCGTCTGGCAGCATCTGTGGAGGAACAAACAGAGTTAACATATTTGGGACCCCGAGGAAGGGTCACTAGACCCAAAATGTCAACTCTGTTTTTTCCTTCACAGATGCTGCCAGATCTGCTGAGCTTCACCAGAAACTTTGTTTTTGTTACTTAAATCTGATGATGTTGACAACTTAGGACCAATCATATCATAAGAAAATTGACAGTTCATCAAGGATATATAAGAAGCGGGATTTTGAAAATCAGTGTGAGAGTGAATTACCTGCAGAAGAGTAATACTCTGGCACTCACAGAAACCTTTAATTTCTCTGATTAAGCATATCTCAAAGGTACCACAGGATTCTTAGCTAATATTCCTGAAATAAGGCTTCAATGAAGAAAGAATTCCTGACTGAAGAATAGTGGAAAAGGCATGGACATTCCACATACATCCTGACTATAGCTTTGAGAGTCTTTGAGAGTTTTAGTTTATTATTTTTATTACTTTGGTTTATACAAGTGGGACAAGTATTAATTGGAATTGCATATTGTTAGAATTTTGTTTTATTCAGGAACAGCATCGTGGCTAGTGGTTAGCAGTTCTGCTTCAAAGCACCAGGGGCCTGGGTTCAATTCTCACTCGGGCAACTGTCCGTGTGGAGTTTGCAAACTCCCCATGTCTGCATGGGTTTCCTCCAGGTGCTCCAGTTTGCTCCCACAGTCAAAAGATGTGCAGGCTAGGTGGATTGGCATGCTAAATTGCCGATAATGTTCAGGAATGTGTAGATTAGGTGGGTTTGGGTAATGAATCTGGGTGGGATTTGAGAGTTGGTGTGAACTTGTTGGGCCAAAGGGCCTGTTTCCACATTGTAGGGATTCTATGAATGAATTGTTAGTAGTTGGGGAGTATTATTTGGCTTGTCAGTAGTTCTGTTAATTTGATCACTATTAGAGTTAGATCAATAAATTGTTACTTGTTGATTGTAGAGTGACTGTCAGGAGTTCATTTGATGTCTTCTTTCCTTTATAGCAGATTAGGTTGTGAGAGGCAGGTTATACCACTTTTCACATTTTCTTTAACAGAATGCAAGGTAAGACAACCGTTTCTAGGTGTTTCAGTTTTAATGATCAGAGGGCTGTCAACCTCTCCTCTCTTCCATAACAGATTGGGGGCTTGAGTCTGGGATCTGGCCAATTCGTGAATGGGATCTGAACTGATCTGAATGGATCATTTCAGATTTGAACAGATTTGAACAGATTTGGGGCATAAAAGGTCCCACAGATTTAAATAGCCTTGGTGATTAGTGCCCTAGATCTTTAAATAAAACTTAGGTGAGAAGTGGAAAATCTGTTTAATTTCATTTATTTGTGGTTGGTAAAATCAAAAGTAAGTTAATGGCTGTTTCAGTCACTAAGAGTTTTA
Source organism: Stegostoma tigrinum (assembly GCF_030684315.1). NCBI lineage: Eukaryota > Metazoa > Chordata > Chondrichthyes > Orectolobiformes > Stegostomatidae > Stegostoma > Stegostoma tigrinum. Next base: position 63,984,937 of record NC_081358.1, on the reverse strand, counting down.
TCAGGGTGGAAGAAATGACTTGGGGTGTTTTTTGAAAGGTGAACAAGGAAAAGCTGCTAGAATTGGTAGACAAGCTGGAATTGGGGTTGCCTTTGTCAGTGAGACAAGAAGAAGTTATTACACTAATAGCATGACATTTAAATTTGCTGGAAAGACCATCAGAATCTTTGGAAATGGCTAGAATTCAACTGCAGTTGAAACAACTGAACAGGAAAGGAAATTGTTTGCATTACAGTTACAAGCAGAGGGAAAACAAAAAAAGAGAGAGGAGAAAGGGAGAAAGAGAGAAAATTTAAACCTTGGAAGTTGCAAATTAAGCAGGATAGCCAACTTCGAATGATGGAAATGAAGGTAGAAGATAGGCTTAGCGAGGGGGAGAGTGATGATGAGCAGACCCATCATAGCGAAAGATCTGATAGGGATATATATAAATATGTCAAAACATTACCAAAATTCAATGAGAAAGATATAGAAGCCTTTTGAATTTCCTTTCAGAAATTGGCTAAACAGATGAACTGGCCAGAGGGTATGTGGGTAATGGTTATTTCAGACCAAGTTCATGGGTAGAGCGAGTGAAGTGTTTGCAGTGCTGTCAGATGAGGTGTCAAGAAAATACGAAGAAGTAAAACAGACTATCTTGAGTGCCTATAACTTGGTACCAGAAGCTTACCGACAATGGTTCAGAAATATAAGGAAGGAACGAGGTCAGACTTATGTCAAGTTTTAAAGAGTTAAACATAGCAACTTCGATAGATGGATGACAGCATTAAAGATAGAAGACTGTGTGGACAAGCCATTTACATCACAAAGTTGGGTTTACTTTGTGGTTACTGGCAAGTACCTTTGTTGGAAAGAGCAAAAGAAGTTTCTGCATTTGTAACCCCAAATGAGCTGTATCAATTTAAAGTATTGGCCTTTGGAATGAAGAATACACCAACATTTCAAAGACTTATGAACAGAGTTGTGGCAGAATTGACTAATTGTGCTGTCTATATAGATGAAATAGTGATCTTTAGCTATTCAGGGAAAGATCGCACGGTGCGTTTGGCAGAGCTCTTTGAAAGACGACCAAAGGCAAAACTGGTCATAAATTTGCAAAAACGTAATTCACAAAGGCTGAAGTATTCTTATGACACAATATGGGACATGAAAGGATGACAGTAAGGAATGTGAAGATGCAGGTCATCGCAGAATTTCCAAGAGCATCCTTGAAGAAGGAAGTGCCACGCTTTTTGGGATTGACCAGATTCTACAGGTAATTTGCACCAAACATTAGTAGCATGGTGGCACCACTAATGGACTTGTTAAAGAAGAAAACAAAATTTCAGTGTTCAGAACAATGCCAGGAAGCATTTGAGAATCTAAAAGCAGCAGTAACAATTGCACCAGTTTTAGCCCTGTCAAATTTCTTGAAACCCTTCAAAGTCACTGTCAACACAAATAATGTAGGGGTTAGAGCTGTATTGTTATAGAATGATGATTGTAGCATTGAAAGGCCGATCATTTATATTTCAAAGAAACTCGACATCCATCAGAGAAAATATTCAACTGTTGAAAACAATTATTGAGTTTGGTACTGGCCTTTCAAATTTTAATGTTTATGTTCCAAACAAGATATCAGAGACAGTTGTGTATACTGATCACAAATCTTTCACATTTTTGAAAGATTTAAGGACAAGAGCACCAGACTATTTCATTAGAGTCCTATGTTACAAGTATTTCATTTACCGATTGTACATGTTGCGGGTTGTGAAAATGTTCTTGTGGATGCATTATCATGGGTTTAAAGAAAATGCGTGTATAAGAAGGAAATGGTTGTGTTCAATTTTATATATGCATGTAGAATTAGTGTGAAATGAGTAACTCTAGATTAATGCATTATGGTTTAGTAATAATACCATTAAGATTTAGAAAAAAATACATCTTTTCATAATGATGGTTGGTTTTCTTAAGGGTTACGTGCTGTGAAGTTGCTTTGAGTACTTGTGAATTGGAAAGCAGGATGTTAGAATTTGTTTAGAAAAATGATAGGGGTAACAGTGCATGGCCCCTTGAAGAGACGATGTGCTTCTCTAAACTTGGCAATAAAAAAATGCTGCAAGCAGCTACAAATGCACACAGTTTTGAAACTGAAAGATATGTATCAAATGACTTTGTGGTTGGTAACCTAGGCATGTTTTGATGTTAAGGCAACCAGCTTGAATATCAGCCAATTAATTTAAACCAGACATGTACAGACTGAAAAACTAACTTATCAAGGATATATAAGAAGTGGGATTTTGAAAATCAGTGTGAGAATGAACTGCCATCAGAATAGTAATACTCTGGCTCTCACAGAAATCTTTAAGCTCTCTGATTAAGCACCATCTCAATGGTACCATGACAATCTTAGCAAATATTCCTGACACAAGGATTTGACAAAGAAATAATTCCTGACTGAAGAATGGTGAGAAAGGCATGGACCATTCTGGAAGGTGCATTCTGCCTGCAGTTTTGAGAGTCTATGTTTAAATTTATCATTTTTCTTATTACATTGGTTTATACAAGTGGAACTTGTGTTTATTGGAATAGAATACCATTATAATTTTTTTTATTCAGGAATAGTTAGTAGTTGGGGGGAATGTTTCAGTTTGTCAGTAGTTCTGTTGATTTGATCACTTCTGGAGTTAGATAAATCAATTGTTACTTGTTGAATGGAGAATGACTGTCAGGAATTCATTTTATTTCACCTTTCCTGAACAGCAGATTGGGAGGTGAGAGGCAGGTACTTTTCACATTGGCTTTTAATAGATTATGAGTGATTACGAGGTGATGCGAGATTCTCTGTGTGTTTCTGTTTTTATAAGCAGAGGGGTTCAACCTCCTCTCCGTAACATAAGGATGAGAGAAACCCTCAGAAAACTGTCTGTTGTGTCATCACCAGCACAGATATTGATAGCTCAGTGGGAAGTTTAGGTTTAGAAAGCTTGGGAACACAATCTGATGGGCACCTCACTGTGACAGCTTCACAGCTGGCCATGGAATAAATGTCCCAGGCCACAGGTTCCCTGGAGGACTGCAGGAGACCAGAGACATGCTCAGGCCCAGGCAGAAGAGGGCCAAATGGTTTCAGCAATCAGGGATTCGTCCTCATAAACAGTGAGGAATGGGAGTGGTAGACAGGTACATTGGAGACAATGTCTTTCATTGTCCAGAGCTGTAGCAGTGTAGCTATGATCTGGGGACAGAGTTGCCTCAAGCATGAGATCATCTGTCTGCCACCATGTACAAGTTGCCAAGTACAATGAAGAGTCAGGCCACAGGGTCTGCTTCTGCCAGAGAGGTGCATAGACTTGCACTCCAACACCCTGTCACCGAGACTCAGGGCCAAAGGCATGACAACAAAGTAGAAGGGAGTCTGGAAAACATTCCACATGCCCCTCCTCAGAGGGAGACTGGGCAGCGTCAGGAGGGATCCAGCAAGAGGAGAAACCACACACAAGTCCCTTAGAACTCAAGGTGACTGGGCCCTCCAAATGCACACTACCTGGCTCCCTCCAACCCTTGAAAATTCAAGCTGAGTAGTGTCCACTTCCTGTTAGCAAAAGATCCCTGAAATATTTGGCCCTTCCAGACATAAATACCCCAGGGCTGCCTGATTAAAGCTCCAGGGCCATTTGTGAAGCAGGCTTGTTCCATCTCAGGTACAGAACCAGGGAGTGTACTATGATGTAGTCCGATCAAGAAGAACCTTATTGGGAGTTGAAAATATGGGTGGCAATGCACAGTATGTCATTTAGTAGTTTCTATACATTGCACTGTTTGGACCTTACATCTGTTTGTTTGACTCTGTGTGTGTAACCCCGACTGTAACGTTGCCAGCATACTGCATAATTTCATATCCATCAGAGCCTGCTGCAACATCTGGAAGCAACAATAACAAAACATATACAAGGCAATGGGTTTTATTCACACCATTGGCCCTTGTGGTCAAACCAATCTGTTCCTTCCTTAGTCTCTATGTTTAAAACATTGTGTTGGTGTGAATGAGGTGGTCAGTGATATCTGGGGCAGTGTGATGTATGGCACACAGAGTCAATGTATTAGGATGGCCAGGGATTTGGGAGACCCCAGCTCTGAGTCCTTGAGCGTGCACAGTTTTTAATGTACCGTTCTTGACTACTAAGGGCCCTCTCATCATTGAATCTTGCAGCCCACTTCATCACAAGTTCAGATATTTGATCCACCCATTCTGGGTGTGGTTGCAGCCATTTTCTTCGCCATTGCGTACTCTCAATTTCCAGCATGATGGAAAGTGACAGTGAGCACTTCTGCACTAGCAACTAGCAGCTTCTGTGAGACTCCAAACATCTAGATCCCCTCCTTGATAGCTGACTCATGAATGAGATCACTTTGCACCTCCCCAGGCCCTCACCCAAATCTTCTGTATGTGCCTTCATTGTCCCACCTTCATATTTCTCCCAACCCTTGGCACATAAAGTTATATGGCAGATGTAGGCAAACCATGCCCCCAACCCTTGAAGTTAGAACCCTCCTCCCCTACTTCCCACTTCCCATCCTTCTTTTTAACCATATACCATCCTTGCAGATACTGTTTCCCCCATCACCCCAGCCTGTAGCCCCCAATCTCCAAATAATAGGTTCCCACATTTCTTTCCCATGACAATGGCTTCCCCTTGTTTCTGACAACTCCCTGCCCAACCCACTACTTTCCCCTTAGTTTCTCTGGAAGGACCCAATGACTGGCTGTGGCCCAGCCCCTTCAGCAACCAAAACAGACAGCCCCAGATGATAAATGTCCAGATCCCTAACTGGGAGCTGTATACACCTTTGACGTGAAAGCCCCACCCTCTGGACTAGCAACAAGGGGTCCACAGGACTGACTATGACACATTTCCTGAATTGCAGAGGCACAGGCCCTTTGATCAAGAAAACCTTAATAGGGCGCTTGACCACAACCCAACCAGCGACCCTTGATTTAATGTGCCAGGAATCCTTGACTGATGGTCCCTCCATGGACTTCTGTGAGGATGACTTGCCTATGACTTTGAGACATGGCTGTTTGCATGCTGCACATTCAGGATGTATGCCACGTAAGCTGTTTGCACACAGTGCAGTTTGAGATTGATGCAGTATACCACAAACAGCAAGATGTACGTCTCCTTGGTTGAGGACTGCTGAATAGCAAGGCAAGCTACATGGTTGTGTGATTGTGCGGATTGGCATAGCAAGGCAAGGCAGGTGTGTTTTAGTGAGCGAATGCTAAGAGAGAAGTGAGCAACCCTGAGGTGCAGAGATAACACACTGTGGAGCTGGAAGAGCACAGCAGGCCAGGCAGCATTAGAAGAGCAGGAAAGTTGGCGTTTCGAGTCAGGACCCTTCTTCTATCCTTCCTAAACTCACAGGTGACAACTACCTCACATCTTGTTGGAGTGTGTCTGCAGGAGCTCTTTCTTGATTCTTCAGCACAGTTCAGTTGACTGCTGTATCACATTGTTTCTGACTCTGGAGCAGTCCACTGGCCTGAGTTTATAATCTGGAGACAAGATCTCAAATCACAGCAAGATACCAGCTGGTACGTTTTGAGTTCCAAAGAGAAAGTGGATGCACAATTCTCCCTTCAAGCAGGAGCACAATATCAAGAAATAAATTCTTAAAACTGCATCAGAAAACACTGGAATGAGGAGGGGAAAGAGAAACTGGCAGACCACACTTACTGACACAGTCCCCCACAGCTTCTACAGTGAAGTACAGGGCAAACATTGTGTAGGTCATACAAGAGGTGCTGCTTTATGATTAAAAATGGCAAAAAAGCAAGATCTTACAGCACAAATAATTCAGAATAAGGCAGCTAAACAGATAGTACAAATTGAGGTAAATGCATATAGTCTTGTAATAATTACAATGACATGGTTATAAGGGGATCAGAGTATGAACTTAAAATCAGGAATATTTGATCTTTTGGAAAAATAGGACTGAAGGAAAAGGTGGTGGGGTAGCACTGTTAATGAGAGATAAAATGAGGAGAGATGATGAAGGCTCAGATGATGTAGAGTCAATTTGGGTGGAGGTAAATAACAAAAAGAGAAATAAGACACTAGTAGGAGTACTGCATAGACTCCCAACAGTATCCACACTGTAGGAAAGAGTATAATTCAACAAATAATAAGAACACGTAAGAAGAAGAGAGTAAAATTTTAGGTCACATTAGTTTTCAAGATAATTGGGTTAATCAAGTTGGAAAGGGACAAATGGCAACAAATTCGTAGAGTGCATTAGGAATAGCTTCCGAGAGCAGTAAGTCATTGAGACTATCAGGGAATAGGCTATTCTGGATCTGGTAATGAGTAATGAGACAAGTTTAATAAATGAACTCATGGTAAAGATCCCCAAAAAAGTAGTGGTTATAATATGATACAGTTCAATATTCAGTTTGAGCATGAGAAATGTGGTCAGAAGCAACAATAAAGGGAAACAGTTGGTGCAGTTACCCCTGATTGCAGAAAATGTCTCGGGCTCAAGCCCGATAAGGAAGACTTAGTTGAGAAAGATTCACCTTGATTAGTTCCATATTCTTTGATTAGAAAATGGCTGCCTGATTGGAGTCCTAATTAAGTATGCAGATGCTTATCAGGAAGGTCTATGGACTATCAAAGAAGTCAAGGCAACCTTACATATTGACCAGGAAGCAACATTCCACGATTCATCAAGGCCCACTTAGTGCCATTTGCCTTACAAGCAAAAGTTAGAGGCAGAAATCAGGAAGCTGGAAAGCTAAGGAATCTTCATACCAGTCCAGATTGCAGAATGGGTAACACCGGTTGTATCGATTTATGAAACCTGACAGTTTGGCTTGCCTTTGTGGGCATTTTATGTAAACCACTTCTCAGGGTTAGTTAAATACCCAATCCCTTGCATAGAGGACTTGTTCACAAACTGGTGGTGGTGGGGGCTGTGCTTCACAAATGATCAATGTGTACGTGCAATTGCAATTACGTGAGAGGTCCCAGAAATATGCCATAAATAATACCCATACGGGTCTGTGCCAACACACAAGACTGCCATTTGGGGTATCATCAGCCTGTGCCCTTCTCCAGCATACGATGGAGAACATTTTACAAGGTCTACCCCAGTTTGTCATTTATCTGGATGACATACTAATAATAAGGAAGTTCAATAAAGAGTACTTGGACATTATGCTTAAATGTTTCTCTCAGGTGGGCGTACGCTTTAGAAGGAAAAAAAAATGTGCTCCAGGCATCCCAAAAGATCTAATTAGGTTACAGAATCAACAAAACTGGTTACATCCATTGCAAGATAAAGTGAATGTGATCAAAGATGCCCCAGTTCCAGGGTCTTTACCATAGCTTAAGTCTTTCCTTTGGTTGGTGAATTATTACAGGAAATTCACACATCACCTGGCCTCCATTTTTTTTAGATTAGATTCCCCTACAGTGTGGAAACAGGCACTTCAGCCCAACAAGTCCGCACCGCCCCTTGAAGCATCCCACCCAGGCCCATTCCCCTATAACCTACACATCTCTGAACACTACGAGCAATTTAGCATAGCCGATCCACCTAACCTGCACATCTTTGGACTGTGGGAGGAAACCGGAACACCTGAAGGAAGCCCACACAGACATGGGGAGAATGTGCAAACTCCACACAGACAGGTGCCCAAGGCTGGAATTGAACGTGGGTCCCTTGTGCTGTGAGGCTGCACTGCTAACCACCGAGCCACCATGCCGCCCTAAATATCCAAATTTTAGCACCCTTATACCTGCTATTGAAAAGGAATCAGCCTTGGAAATGGTCACTTAGCTGAGAAGTAGCCTTTAGGGAAGCAACAAAGCAGCTATGGGGTGGCACGGTGGCTCAGTGTTAGCACTGCAGCCTCACAGCACCAGGGGCCCAGGTTCGATTCCAGCTTCAGTCAACCGTCTGTGTGGAGTTTGCACATTCTCACCATGTCTGCGTGGGTTTCCTCTGGGTGCTCCGGTTTCCTCCCACAGTCCAAAGGTGTGCAGGTTAGGTGGATTGGCCATGCTAAATTGCCCATAGTGTTCAGAGTGTGTGGGTTATAGGGGAATAGGTCTGGGTGGGATGCTTCAAGGAGCAGTGTGGACTTTTGGGCCAAAGGGCCTGTTTCCACACAGTAGGGAATCTAATCTTAAAAAAAAGCTAGCATCATCTAAGGTAACAAAGTGTAGAGTTTGACGAACACAGCAGGCCAAACAGCATCTTAGGAGTACAAAAGCTGATATTTCAGGCCCAGGCCCTTCATTTGATGAAGGATCTAGGCTCAAAACGTCAGCTTTTGTGCTCCTAAGACGCTGCTTGGCCTGCTGTGTTCATCCAGCTCTACACTTTGTTATTTCGGATTCTCCAGCATCTGCAGTTCCCATTACCTCTGATACAATCATCATCTAAGCTGTTGGCCCACTGTGATCCCAAGCAGCAGCTGGTGCTGACATGCAATGCATTCCCATCTGGTGCTGGAGTAGAGCCCGCTCACCAGCGGCTAAAAGAGAGGAGCACCCGATAGCGTATGCTTCCTGGACTTTGGCTGACACTGAACGCAAATATGCCCAGATAGAGAAGAAAGGTTTGGGGTCATTTTGGTGTGAGGAAGTTCCACCAGCATGCTTACAGATGGTAATCTGTCATTGTAACAGATCACAAACCCCGTTAGAGCTACTTAAAAAGGACAAGGCCATGCTCCTCTCAGCTTCTAGTCAAATTCATCAGGGCCCCTTATTCTCAGTGCATGCAATTATAAAGTTGGAATACCATTCAGGAGGCCAAGTGGCAAGTGCCTTGAGTCACCCCCCACTGGCAGATACACCACCGATACTGCCTCTGCTGGAAGAGTCCCATTCGAGTTTTAGACTTTCTGGACACCCTTCCGGTCACCGCTGACAATATCTGACTGTGGACACACAAAGATCACGTCCTGGCAAAACTAAAACATCCGGTGGTGAGGCGATGGGTGGGTTTTGGTGGGGGGGGGGGGGGGGGGGGTAGGGGGGAAGGAATCAAAGGGCCACCACAAGTAAAACTGAAACCTTTCTGGACCCAGTGATACCAGATCACCATACAGGATGACATATTACTGTGGGGAGCAAGGTTGCTGCTATATACTTGTTAAACTCTACCAGGGTGTTCCAGGGGTTTCCAAAACAGAAATGTTGACAAGACATTATTTCTGCTGCCGAGGATTTGATGGCCACACAGCTGCATTGGTGAGGCAGTGCTCAGAGTGCCAACAAGGACAAAAATTACTGCAAGCAGCTCCCCCACATTCATGGAAATGGCTAGGCAAACCCTGCACTCAGTTACATGTCAACTATGTTGATCCTTTAATGGGCTCACTGTTCTTGGTCATTGTGGATGCCCATTCAAAGTGGTTGGATGTGCACAGAATTTATTTGGCAAATTTAGGGATGACAATTGAAAAGCTGCGTGATACATGGACTCCCAGAATTATTGATCACATACAATGGGATGGCATTTACCAGGAGGGAATTTGAGTATTTCCTCAAGTCGAATGGCATTTGGCAAGTTTGGGACAGCTCCATGCCATTCATCATACATAGTCTGATGGAAAGCAAGGCTTAAAAAACAGCTTACAGCTTCATTCGATATTAAACTGCCACAGTTTGTGTTTGATTATAGGACCACCCCTCACACAACTACAGGGTTAGCTCCAGCAGAGTTGCCGCTGGGGACAAGGCTCTGCACCAGGTTAAACCTGATATTTCTGCACCTGGAGGGGTGGGAGTGCGAAATGGCAGCAGGAACACCAATGCTGGCCGAATGCCTTCTCTAAGAGACAGAGACAGTTTACTTCAGTGGATGAAGTTTGGTGCCAATCCACCTGATCTGCACCTGGCAGAAACCCATGCAGACATGGGCAGTCACCCAAGGCTGAAAAAGAACTTGGGTCCTTGGTGCTGTAAGGCAGCAATGCTAACCACCCAGCCACAATGTTGCCCAGTATCATCCAATAGTACCAGTACTGCCTCAGGTTTTGTGTGACCCCAAATCTTTGTTCATAACCACTGAAAAATCTGAAAGTTGCTAAGAATAAGTTTTGGGTTGCAGTTTTCAGAGTCCATGGAATGTAAATCCAGCAAAAGAGAGTGAATACCAGATCACAAGCAGCTGTTAAAGTAGTCCAAGGAGTAGTTCCTGAGAAGGAGATTCAAGGCTACTTAGCAAACGTGAACAGCTGTAATTCCCTATGAAGTTTTGTGAGACTTGATAACACTTGCCATTAATGTATGAAGGAAATTGCTGAAGGATCTGTCTTGATCACATTGGCTATTTGATGTGTTCTGTGAGGTGTTCCTCACCTAAGCACATCACCCAAATTTAGCATATATTAATTCCGGGAGTTGGATTATAAGTTGTACCCCCACTGGTGATTGTATTACTGTTTGTAAAGTCCAACATCAGCATCTCCACATCAATGATGGAAGAGCCCAACTCATAAACACAAAAGATAAGGTTTAAGTATTCACAGCAATCTTCAGCCAGAAGTGCCAAGTGGGTAATCCGTCTTGGCCTCCTCTAGTGATCCTCAGATACCAGGCTTCAGCCAATTTGATTCACTCCACATATTATTAAGAAACAGTTGGAAGCACTGGAAACTGCAAAAGCTATGGGCCCCAACAATATTCCAGCAATAGTACTGAAGACTTGTGCTCCAGAACATGTCACTCCCCTAGCCGAACACTTCTAGTACAGCTACAACACTAGCATCTAAATGCCAATGTGGAAAGTTGTGCAGGAGTAAATTTCTTCCAAACAACCTGGGTGCAAGGGACGAGTTACTCTGTGTTACACACTGCCCGTACCACAGGCAGAGCTGGAGGAATCTGACCCAGTGCCAAAATGCACCAGGAGAAGCTTAAAAAAAAACCAGCCTATGTCCTCGGATTCAGAGGTAGGGTGGTGAGAACAGTGTAATGATTGTAACAAGGTCATCCAGATAGACCTCATAGAATAGGAGCTCCCTGATTAGGGATGTTAACCTGGTCCAATCAGGGAGCCCTGGCTGGCAGATAAGAACAGTAGTGTCAGACATGCTGTTCACTCTGAGAGCTGGCTCTGAGGGAGCTTGATCAGTGACAAGGACTCTCTATGTTGTAAATAAAGGGTGACTTGGTGACTGGATATTGACCTCTGTGTAATTTTGTCACTTATGTTTTTTTACCATTAAAAAGTGTCCCCTGACATATTCAAGAGGATAATTTGGGACAGGTTTTTTTCTTAAAATTAAACTGGGAAGTGTGTTTATTGCCAAAAGAAGTTTTTTTTAACCAGGCCTCTAGCTGCAAATAAGCGAACATAAAATCCCTAAAACTAATTTGAAATAAACCATACTGAACTATTTAATGGGTTTATTGGTCACCTCAAGTATACCCTTTATGATTTTACCAACTTCTATCAACTTCCCATGCTCCAGGGAAAAAAAATTCCCAGCCCATTCAGTCTCTCCTTTTAACTCAAACCTTACAGGCTCCACAACATGCTTATAAATTTTTTTTGCACCCTTTGTAGTTTCATAACGTACTTCCTAATGGAGGATGACCAGAATTGTATGGAGGACTCCAAATCTGGCTTTACCAATGCCTTGTACATGTCATCCCAACTCCTGTATTCCATGTTCTGACCTGGGTGGCACAATGGCCCCATGGTTAGTACGGCTGCCTTTCAAATCACATGAACTTCTTCGCTGCCTACAATGTCACTTTCAAGATACTATGTATCTGCACCCCTCAGTCTCTATGTTTGACAACAATCCTCACGGCCTTACTATTAACTTGTAAGTGCTGCCCTGGTTTGTCTTACCAAAACACAACACCTCACATTTGTCTGCATTAAAATCTATCTGCCATTCCTCCACCTACTGGCCCAGTTCATCAAGATCACATTGTTTCTTAGATAACCTTCTTCCCTGTGTACGCTACCACTAATTGTGGTATAATCCACAAACTTACTTACTGTGCCTCCTATTGTTTATGTAAATAACAAACAACGGTGTACTCAGCACTGATCCTTGTGGCACACTGCAGGTCACAGGCCTCCAGTATGAAAAGCAACTCTCTACCTCTACTCTGTCTGCTACGTAAAGCCAATCTTGTATCTAGTTCGCTAGCTCTCCCTGGATCGCATGTGATTGAATCTTACTAACCAATTGACGATAGAGTACCATGTCAAAGGCACTGCTGAAGACCATGGGGCCAATGTCTACCATGCTGCCCTCATCTATCCCCTTCATCACCTCTTCACAAAACTCAATCAAATTTGTGAGACATGAGTTCCATCGCACAAAGCCATATCCCTAAGTAATCCTTGCCTTTCCAAATGCATGTAAATCCTATCTCTCAGAATTCCCTCCAACAACTTATCCACCACTGACATTAGGCTCACTGGTCTTTAGATTCCTGGCTTTTCCTTGCTTTTTCCTTTCCTTTCTTCAATATAGACACAATATGGGTCACACTCCAGACTTACAGAACCTCGCTCGTAGCTATCAAATATATAAATATCTCCCAACAATTTCTTCCTTGGCTTCTCACAATGTCCTGGGATAAATTTGACTGGGTCCCAGGGATTTACCTCACCTTTATGCATATTAAGACCTCCAGCACTTCCTGTTCTGTAATGTGGACTCTTTTCAAGAGATAAGTATTTACTTACTAGGTTCCCTAGTTTTCATGTCTTTTTGTTGAGAAATATTCTTTTAGGATCTCACCCATCTCCTTTACTCCACACATAGATGATCTTGTTGATCTTCAAGGGGCCCTATTCTCTCCCTAATTACTCTATTACCCTAAATATACTTGTCAAATTTCTTTGAATTCACCTTTACATGCCAAAGCTTCTGCCCTCCAAATTTTCCTCTTAAGTGTATTCCTACATCTCTCACTGACATACAGAATACAATATTGATATTAATACACAGAGTGCTGAAGCACTGGAGAGAGTGCAGAACTGATACAGTACACAAAATTGAATGCTACTGTAATAGAATACAGCATTGATATTTGCACAGCATGCAACGCTGATACAATAGAATGTACAATACATAAATTACAGAATATAGTACTAAAACGGTGCACATAATAAAGCACTGATATAACACAGAGAACACAGAGCTTATATAATGTAAGGAATACAGCATGCATATATCACAGAGAATACAGTGCTGATGTACTGCACAGAATATTATGTGAGTATTATACACAAAATACAACATTGACATAGCCTACAGAGTACATAGAACATAGAACATAGAACATAGAACAGTACAGCACAGAACAGGCCCTTCAGCCCACGATGTTGTGCCGACCATTGATCCTCATGTATGCACCCTCAAATTTCTGTGACCATATGCATGTCCAGCAGTCTCTTAAATGTCCCCAATGACCTTGCTTCCACAACTGCTGCTGGCAACGCATTCCATGCTGTCACAACTCTCTGTGTAAAGAACCCGCCTCTGACATCCCCTCGATACTTTCCACCAACCAGCTTAAAACTATGACCCCTCGTGCTAGCCATTTCTGCCCTGGGAAATAGTCTCTGGCTATCAACTCTATCTATGCTTCTCATTATCTTGTATACCTCAATTAGGTCCCCTCTCCTCCTCCTTTTCTCCAATGAAAAGAGACCGAGCTCAGTCAACCTCTCTTCATAAGATAAGCCCTCCAGTCCAGGCAGCATCCTGGTAAACCTCCTCTGAACCCTCTCCAAAGCATCCACATCTTTCCTATAATAGGGCGACCAGAACTGGACGCAGTATTCCAAGTGCGGTCTAACTAAAGTTTTATAGAGCTGCAACAAGATCTCACGACTCTTAAACTCAATCCCCCTGTTAATGAAAGCCAAAACACCATATGCTTTCTTAAAAACCCTGTCCACTTGGGTGGCCATTTTAAGGGATCTATGTATCTGCACACCAAGATCCCTCTGTTCCTCCACACTGCCAAGAATCCTATCCTTAATCCTGTACTCAGCTTTCAAATTCGACCTTCCAAAATGCATCACCTCGCATTTATCCAGGTTGATATAACGCACAGAATAAACTGCTGACAGAATGCAGCACTGATACAGCATGCAATACAGTGCTGATGTAGTGCATGGAATATAATATTGGTGTAACACTAAGGATACAGCACTGATATGCATCAAATATAGTGGTAATATAATGTACAAAGACAGCACTGATACAACCTAGAAAATACTGACGGCACGGTGGCTCAGTGGTTAGCACTGCAGTCTCAAAGCACCAGGGAACCAAGGTTCGATTCCAGCCTTGGGTAACTGTCTGTGTGGAGTTTGCACATTCTCCCCATGTCTGCGTGGGTTTCCTCTGGGTGCTCTGGTTTCCTCCCACAGACCAAAGATGTGCAGGCTAGATGTCTTGGCCATGCTAAATTGCTCATAGTGTTCAGGTGTGTGTGGCTTATAGGGGGGTGGGGTTGAGTCTGGGTGGGATGCTCCAAGGGGCGGTGTGGACTTGTTGGGCCGAAGGGCCTGTTCCCACACTGTAGGGAATCTAATCTAATCACTGATCGACCGGTGAGCCTGACGTCAGTGGCGGGGAAGCTACTGGAGAAGATACTGAGGGATAGGATCTATTCCCATTTGGAAGAAAATGGGCTTATCAGTGATAGACAACATGGTTTTGTACAGGGAAGGTCATGTTTTACCAACTTAATAAAATTCTTTGAGGACGTGACAAAGTTGATTGATGAGGGAAAGGCTGTAGATGTCATATACATGGACTTCAGTAAGGCCTTTGATAAGATTTCCCATGGCAGGCTGATGGCGAAAGTGAAGTCACATGGGGTCCAGGGTGTGCTAGCTAGATGGATAAAAAAACTGGCTGGGCAACAGGAGACAGAGGGTAGTAGTAGAAGGGAGTTTCTCAAATTGGAGACCTGTGACCAGTGGTGTTCCACGGGGATCTGTGCTGGGACCACTGTTGTTTGTGATTTATGTAAATGATCTGGAGGAAGGTGTAGGTGGTCTGATCAGCAAGTTTGCTGATGACACTAAGATTGGTGGAGTAGCTGATAGTGAAGGGGACTGTCAAAAATTACAGCAGAATATAGATAGACTGGAAAGTTGGGCAGATAAATGGCAGATGGAGTTCAATCTGGGCAAATGCGAAGTGATGCATTTTGGAAGATCAAATTCAAGGGCGAACTATACAGTAAATGGAAAAGTCCGAGGGAAAATTGATGAACAGAGAGATCTGGGTGTTCAGGTCCATTGTTCCCTGAAGGTGACAACGCAGGTCAATAGGATGGTCAAGAAGGCATATAGTATGCTTTCCTTCATTGGGTGGGGTATTGAGTACAAGAGTTGGCAAGTCATGTTGCAGTTGTATAGGACTTTGGTTCGGCCACACTTGGAGTACTGTGTACAGTTCTGGTCGCCACATTACCAAAAGGATGTGGATGCTTTGGAGAGGGTGCAGAGGAGGTTCACCAGGATGTTGCCTGGTATGGAGGGTGCTAGCTGTGAAGAGAGGTTGAATAGATTAGGATTATTTTCATTAGAAAGACAGAGATTGAGGGGGGACCTGATTGAGGTCTCCAAAATCATGAGGGTTATAGACAGGGTGGACAGCAGAAAGCTTTTTCCCAGAGTGGGAGACTCAGTTACTAGGGGTCATGAGTTCAAAGTGAGAGGAGGAAAGTTTAAGGGGGATATGTGTGGAAAGTTCTTTACACAGAGCGTGGTGGGCACCTGGAACGCGTTGCCAGCGGAGGTGGTAGACGCAGACACGCTAGCGTCTTTTAAGATATATTTGGACAGGTACATGGATGGGCAGGGAGCAAATGGACACATACCGTTAGAAAATAGGTGACAGGTTAGACAGTGGATCTTGATTGGCGCAGGCGTGGAGGGCCGAAAGGCCTGTTCCTGTGCTGTAGGTTTTTTTGTTTCTTTGTTTCATATAACACAGAATACAATTCTGACATAGTGCAGAATATAGCATTGATAATGCACAGAATACAGTGTTCATAAAAAACAGAATATAATTCTAACATAATAGACAGAATATATTGCTGACACAGTGCACAGATATGACATATAGAATATAGCACTGACATTGTGCACAGAAAGCAGTGTTGATATTGCATACAGACTACAGTGCTGTTATAATGGACAGAATATGGTGCTGATATAAACAAATACAATGCTTATATTGTATAAATAATAGAGCGCTGATATAATGCTAAAAATACTGCACCTTTATAACACACAGAATGCTGCACTGACATAGTGTATAGAATAGGGAAAGTGATCTAAAATATAGAATATAGCACGGATGTAACACAGAATACAGTGCTATTATAAGTCACAGTATACAGCACTATTACAGAACCGAATATTGTGTTGATAAAGCATACAGAATGTAGGGTTTGAAAAATGCACAGAATACAGTACTGATATGTTGCACTGAATACAGCAATAACAGAAAGCAGTGTAGACATAACTGACATAATAAGGCAATGATATAACAGAATATAGCACTGATATAGCACTTAGAATACAGAACTGATAATAACAGAATACAGAGCTGATAAAACTTACAAAGTGCAGCACTGATTTAGTGCACAGAATACAGTGCAGAAATAATGCACGGAATGCAGTGTTGCGACAAAGAAAACATCGCAGAGATAGCATACAGAACCACAGTGCTGCTGTAACACACAGATTACAGCACTCATGTAATCTACAGAGTACAATATGACTCTAATGCACAGAATACATCACAGAGATACCCCACAAAACTTAGCACGAATGTAACACACAGACTAAGCGCTGATATAATACAGAATGCAGCACTGAAATAGTGCACAGCAAGCAGTGTTGATATTGTTTTGTCTACAGAATACATTGCTACTATAACACACAAAATATAGTGCCGAGATAATTCAAAGAATACAGCACTGATAGAACACTCAGAATGCAAAACTGATATGACAGAACACAATGCTGAAAGAGCATGAAGAATGCTGTTATAATCTTAAAAATACAGCACTGATACAACATGGAGAATACAACTCGAATGTATACCACTGTGTTGATATGGTGTACAGAATAAGGACTGACGCAATGCATAGAATATAGCAATGACGCAGCACATAGATAGAGTGCTGATGCAGTACAAAGAATGCGATGCGGATAAAACAGACAGAATGCAGCACTGGAGATAGTGGGAACTGCAGATGCTGGAGAATCCAAGATAATAAAATGTGAGACAACAAAATGTGAGGCTGGATGAACACAGCAGGCCAAGCAGCATCTCAGGAGCACAAAAGCTGACGTTTCGGGCCTAGACCCTTCATCAGAGAGGGGGATGGGGTGAGGGTTCTGGAATAAATAGGGAGAGATCATCTCCAACACCATTCATGACCTCATCACCTCAGGGGACCTCCCACCCACAGCCTCCAACCTCATTGTTCCCCAACCCCGCACGGCCCGTTTCTATCTTCTTCCCAAAATCCACAAACCTGCCTGCCCCGGTCGACCAATCGTCTCAGCCTGCTCCTGCCCCACCGAACTCATCTCCACCTATTTGGACTCCATTTTCTCCCCCTTGGTCCAGGAACTCCCCACCTACGTCTGTGACACCACCCACGCCCTCCACCTCCTCCAGGACTTCGAATTCCCTGGCCCCCAACACCTCATCTTCACCATGGACATCCAGTCCCTATACACCTGCATTCCGCATGCAGATGGCGTCAAGGCCCTCCGCTTCTTCCTGTCCCGCAGGCCCGACCAGTCCCCCTCCACCGATACCCTCATCCGCCTAGCCGAACTCGTCCTCACCCTCAACTTCTCTTTTGACTCCTCCCACTTCCTACAGACTAAGGGGGTGGCCATGGGCACCCGCATGGGCCCCCGCTATGCCTGCCTCTTTGTAGGTTACGTGGAACAGTCCCTCTTCCGCACCTATACAGGCCCCAAACCCCACCTCTTCCTCCGGTACATTGATGACTGTATCGGCGCCGCCTCTTGTTCTCCAGAGGAGCTCGAACAGTTCATCCACTTCTCCAACACCTTCCACCCCAACCTCAACTTCACCTGGGCCATCTCCAGCACATCCCTCACCTTCCTGGACCTCTCAGTCTCCATCTCAGGCAACCAGCTTGTAACTGATGTCCATTTCAAGCCCACCGACTCCCACAGCTACCTAGAATACACCTCCTCTCACCCACCCTCCTGCAAAAATTCCATCCCCTATTCCCAATTCCTCCGCCTCCGCCGCATCTGCTCCCACGACAAGACATTCCACTCCCGCATATCCCAGATGTCCAAATTCTTCAAGGACCGTAACTTTCCCCCCACAGTGATCGAGAACGCCCTCAACCGCGTCTCCCGTATTTCCCGCAACACGTCTCTCACACCCCGCCCCCGTCACAACCGCCCAAAGAGGATCCCCCTCGTTCTCACACACCACCCCACCAACCTCCGGATACAACGCATCATCCTCCGACACTTCTGCCATCTACAATCCGACCCCACCACCCAAGACATTTTTCCATCCCCACCCCTGTCTGCTTTTCGGAGAGACCACTCTCTCCGTGACTCCCTTGTTCGCTCCACACTGCCCTCCAACCCCACCACACCCGGCACCTTCCCCTGCAACAGCAGGAAATGCTACACTTGCCCCCACACCTCCCCCCTCACCCCTATCCCAGGCCCCAAGATGACATTCCACATTAAGCAGAGGTTCACCTGCACACCTGCCAATGTGGTATACTGCATCCACTGTACCCGGTGTGGCTTCCTCTACATTGGGGAAACCAAGCGGAGGCTTGGAGACCGCTTTGCAGAACACCTCCACTCAGTTCGCAACAAACTACTGCACCTCCCAGTCGCAAACCATTTCCACTCCCCCTCCCATTCTTTAGATGACATGTCCATCATGGGCCTCCTGCAGTGCCACAATGATGCCACCCGAAGGTTGCAGGAACAGCAACTCATATTCCGCCTGGGAACCTTGCAGCCCAATGGTATCAATGTGGACTTCACCAATTTCAAAATCTCCCCTTTCCCAACTGCATCCCTAAACCAGCCCAGTTCGTCCCCTCCCCCCACTGCTCCACACAACCAGCCCAGCCCCTCCACTCCACCCACTGCATCCCAAAACCAGTCCAACCTGTCTCTGCCTCCCTAACCTGTTCTTCCTCTCACCCATCCCTTCCTCCCACCCCAAGCCGCACCCCCATCTACCTACTAACCTCATCCCACCTCCTTGACCTCATCCCACCTCCTTGACCTGTCCATCTTCCCTGGACTGACCTATCCCCTCCCTACCTCCCCACCTATACCCTCTCTATCTATCTTCTTTTCTCTCCATCTTCGGTCCGCCTCCCCCTCTCTCCTTATTTATTCCAGAACCCTCACCCCATCCCCCTCTTTGATGAAGGGTCTAGGCCCGAAACGTCAGCTTTTGTGCTCCTGAGATGCTGCTTGGCCTGCTGTGTTCATCCAGCCTCACATTTTATTATCTCAGAATGCAGCACTGGATGCAGCACAGAATATAGTGTTCATATAATGTACAAAATACAGTGCAAATACTTTCACCTCGTTGATAGAAAAAGGGAGAGACTGAAACTAGAAGACTACACACCAGCTAGCCTAACATCTGTCACTGCGAAAATTCTGGAGTCCATAAGTAACAGGACTTGACCTCATTCAGAGGCACTAACAGATAGTCAAGAACTTGGATTGAGGTGGTGTGGTCTATGACCCCTATCCCAACTGCCTTCACCCACCTATCACCTGAGTCTCTTGGCAATCTTCATCTTCTCCCTGGATACATTATTGGTAGTCACCAATGCTTGCATTCATGCTGTCTGTAATTGGTGGATAGTGGCTTGTCTGGCTGATGTTTCTGAGCAGAAAGCGCACTGCTGGGCACATGAGGGCCTTTTGGCTGGTGTTGTCCAAGGAAGGTCAAGGAGTTCTTTTTGGCTTTCATGCCTGTGGGCAAGACCCCATCCTTATCACTGATAGTAATTGGCAGATAGATACAATTGGGCAATTGTGCACTCATCTACTTTGGAATGAGAAAACAAAGTATCAATTAAATGAGGAGAGATGCAGAATGTTGAGGTACATGGGGGTGTGGTGTTCATATCCACAAAAAGTTAGTAAGGAGATGCAGCATGTGATTAGGGAAGTAAATGGAATGTTGGCCTTTATTGCCGAGGGAATGGAGTGTATAAGTTGATAAGTCATGCTATAAATGTACAGGACATTGGTGAGATCACACCTACTGCACTGTGCTCAAGCTCTTGCAAAATTTCTTAGTGAACAAGGGATATATTGAAAACACTTCAGAGAAGATTTACTAATCTGATTCCTGGGATGAAAAGCTCAGAAACATAAAGTCATAGAGATCTACAACAGAGAAAATGGTCCTTTGACACATTATGTCCTTGCCAGTCAAAAATAATT